>NC_067245.2:98151369-98452856 GCF_019359855.2 Lolium perenne
CTCCGGCACGCACGTCCGATGCTGGTGCAAGGGCGTGCCACCTGACCTATACCTGGTCAGGAAGGTGATGGAGATGCCTGGCTTAGTTTCCTGCATGGCATACACGTAAACATTAAATACGAGCCTCGATCGGCTCTCAGGTTGTCCTGTGAATCGGCTCAAAGAGCCGATCCACCCATGATTCGCACGAGGTGTACGAATATATGGTGGTCCTGCTTGATCAAGATAAAGCTAAAACGATCTACGACGATTTAGGGTTTTCACCGTATAATCGGAACATCCTACTCGTGATTGAGCCTCACGGCCGCGCACGGTGATCGTAAGCCGATCCTAGACAAGGCCTAAAATCCAACACGAAGTTGATCCCCGGAACATCCTGTCTAGGGCTAGCAAACTACACCCTGCGCGCCGCTGGATCCTTCAACCCTTTGTAAGGCCTAACTATGCAGATATTAAACTAATCCTTGAAGAACAAGGAGCAACCATAACGGATCGGATCTACTAAATAATGATCAAGCGGGGTGCCGCCCCTACGCCTAAGATAGACGTAAGGGCAGCTAGATGTCTAAGGGTTGCACGACGATAGCATATGATACGAAGAACAATGCTAACCCTAACACATCTAAGATAACTACGTTGCTCGCCATCAAAAAGGCTTCAGTACGGGCAACGCATGAACAACGAATAAACTTGTACTGCCTAGATCGCAAGATGCGATCTAGGCAGCATGATGCTTACCCGGAAGAAACCCTCGAGACAAGGGAGTTGGCGATGCGCCTAGATTGGTTTGTGGTGAACGTGATTGTTGTTTATTTCATAAACCCTAGATACATATTTATAGTCCGTAGACTTTCTAACGTGGGAATAATCCCAACCGTGCACGAGCCAAATTCTAACTAACCGACACGTATCCTACTATATTACAGATACACGGGCAAACTAGCCCAAACTTTGCATATAAGGCCGATTCTCATATATTCTTCCATGTATATTCTTCAAGCCCATCTTGATCGCGGCCCACCTCTGACTCGGTCAAATTCTGGTGATAACATATTTATACCCCCAAGAAATTCGAGACGTTGGGCAAAAACCAGGGCCGGATAATCCGGCCTAAGTAAGGGCCGGATTATCCGGGGGGCGGATTATCCGGCCTCAGGGACAAAACCTGGTCAAAATCCGGCCAAAAATCCGGCCCCTGTCCTGAGCTGCTTTTCTTCAGGTCCTTAGCCGATTTCGGGGGGGGGGGGGGGCAGATATTTCCGGAATATCCGGCCCGGATATTTCCGAAAAATCCGGCCTGGCAAACTGCAGAAACACCAAAACTAAAACGGGCATAACTTTAGCATCCGAACTTCGATTTTGATGATCTTGGGCTTGTTTTGAAGCTAGGAACAAGCTCTACAAGATCATGCAGGAAACCATCATAATCCAACAAGGGAGGATAGAAACAAATGATGAAAGGTTTGACCTATCTAAAAAAGACATACCGGTAAAACCTCCAATCTCGAAAATGCAACAAGTTGCCCGTACAAAAACCATTCTTGATGAACTAGAGCTTGTCATGAGAATGAGCACAAGCTCTAAATCATCACATGGATAAGATCCAAATAACAACCAAGGAAGATGATGAACCAAACTCGAAAACGCAACAAGTGATCTATGCGAAATCCGTTTTCGATGAACTAAAGCTTGTCATGAGAATAAGCACAAGCTCTAAAACATCACATGGATAAGGTCCAAATAACAACCAAGAAAGATGATGCAAGGATGCAAAGGTTTGAGCTCTCTCCGAACGATACGATCGAGTTACTCACTCGAGAGCGCTCTTGATAGTACGGCAACTAAACTATAAACCGGTCTCCAAACACTATGAGACCGGTGAGAAAGAAACCCTATCAAGAGAAAATCTTATACTTGCGCATTCCACTTGAGCTTGATGACGACGATCTTGACCTCAACAATATGGAACGCCTTTCTTTCTTGTGCTTGCTTGACGAAGTCTTGTGGATTGCTCCCCCATAATCCACCATGGGAGAGCTTCTTCTTCGGCGCATCTTCACATAACCATGACCACCATGTGGATTGCTCCCCCATAATCCACCATGGGAGAGCTTCTTCTTCGACGCATCTTCACATCTCCATGATCACCATATGGATGGCAAGACTCAAGCAAAGGATCTCTTCGAGATGGCTCATCTTGAACTTGCACTTCATTCTTCATTCTTCATCATATTGATGTCTTGAAGTAACTTGAGGGCTCACTTCATCTTCATCTTCAAGACATACTTGACACTTGATATCCTTCATCAAATTCTTCTTATTGCAACCTTGAAGCCAACATATGGTTCAAGAATTGCCTATGGACAACTCCTACAAATATAACTCAAATGCAAACATTAGTCCATAGGGATTGTCATTAATTACCAAAACCACACATGGGGGCTCCATGCACTTTCAGGCGCTCCCGCGGCAGCACGCTCGGTCATCCTCAACCTCAACCTCCCAGCGGCAGAAGAAACGGGGGAGGAAAACGAGGACGCGCCGCCGGTGCCGTCCCTTGCCCTCCCCACGCCCTCGCCGGAGGCCAGGGTGCTTCTCCGCCGCTTCGCCTCGGCCATGGCGGCTCGCCCCGCAGGAATCCGCAAAGGAACTTGGTGCCCCAAGGCCCTCGGCCTCACCAACCGCTTCGCGGAACTGCGCCTCAACGAGGCCGCCCACCACTCTTCCTCAGCGGAGGGATCGAGCGGCCGCTGAAGAAGTACTAGTTTACTGGCGCTGGTTAGGGAGAAGATTCGAGAGGATAAGGTGAGGAGGACGATGGGATTTTCTATTCCCCAAGTCGCTACGCCTTCGTATCTTCTAGACGCTGAGTCGCTGATTCAAGCCCACGTGTTGGGCAGAAAGAAAAAAATTATTTACGTGAAATTGCATCTGTATATCTGCCTTTGTAACGGGCAACCCTAGCTGGCGGTCACCCGCCCAAGCTAAAGGGAGCGGTCAGTTTTGGACAAAGGAAAAAATTCTATTTAAGGTATATTTTGGAATGTAGTGATTGCTATTTCTGGAAAGTATTGCATGCATATGGAACATGACGAATCTGCTGATGTAAACAAGAATCTTTCAGAAATCAAAAATTTAAAATGTTTTATCTCACAAATGACAACTCTGATTTCAAATCCGTTTTCACCTATGAACCGGTCTCGACGAGATCTTTGAAACTAGCACCCATGTTAATATGTTTCGACAACTTTTTTTCGGGCTAAAAGTTATCAACATGAAATACTGAACTTATCAACCCTAAATACGGAATTTATCAACCGTAAATTTAAAAACTTACCAACACGAAAAATTAATTTCATACCAAGTATTTTTTTTAAATAGTAATATAAGAAATTTTTATTTATGATAAAATTTCCTTTTTAGCAAAATTTTTTGACTAATTTTTTTATACACGGAAAATTCTACATGCATGCACTATTCGCTGATGTCAGTGGAATCTTTTCCAAATTTGAATATTCAAAATGTTTTATCTTTCAAGCGACAACTCCAATTTAAGATTCGTTTTCACTAATAAATCTGTCTCAGCGAGATCTTTAAAACTAGCATCCATGTTAATATGTTTCGACAACTTTTTTTTCCCGGGCTAAAAGTTATCAATCCTAAAAAAACGTCATTTATCAATCTAGTGCCCCATTATCTATCAACGGTAAAATATAAAAACTATCAACCCTAGAAAGTAAAACTTGTTTAGAATACATTTTTTTAGCTTACCATCTATCAACCCGGTAACCTATTATTTATCAATTATAAATAGAAATAACTATCAATTCTAAAAAGTTAAATTCATTTAGAATATTTTGCAACTTTTTTTGTTTACAAGCTATAAATCCGATGCCCCGTTATTTATCAACGGTAATTATAAATAACTAACAACCCAAAAAATATTAATTTCACTTAGATTATTTTAGCATCCATTTTTTTAGTTTACAAAGCTATCAACTCGGCGTCCCGTTATTTATCAACGGTAAAAATAAAAACTACCAATCTGAAAAAGTATTTCATTTAGAATATTTTAGCGACTCTTTTTTAGCTTACCATTTATCAACCCAGTAACCTATTATTTATCAATGGTAAAAATAAATAACTATCAGCTCTAAAAAGTTAAATTAATTTAGATAATTTTAGCAACTATTTTTTCGGTTTCAAGCTATCAACCTGGAGCCCCATTATTTATCAACGGTAATTATAAATAACTATCAACCTAAAAAATGTTAATTTCACTTAGAATATTTTAGCATCTATTTTTTTTAGTTTACAAAGCTATCAACCTGGCGCCCTGTTATTTATCAACGGTAAAAATAAAAAACTACCAACCCTAAAAATTATTTCATTTAGAATATTTTAGCGACTCTTTTTTAGTTTACAAGCTATCAACCCGGTAACCTATTATTTATCAATGGTAAATATAAATAACTATCAACTCTAAAAATTTAAGTTCGTTTAGAATATTTTAGCAACTATTTTTAGCTTACAACTTAAATAAGTACTTAATTTGACTAGCAAGTGGTAGTTCATTTGAGTTGCAAGTGAATCTCTCACCCGTTATTTTCCCCCTAAAAACCACTAGCCCGAAAAAGGGAATTATAAAAGTTAATGAAAGAAACATGGATTAGCATAATAAATAACAACCAAAAGTAAATTGCTAAAAGAGAATTGTCAAAAGGAACTAAGAAAAGGGAATTGATAAAACTAAACAGAAACTCTGTGCAAAACTTTGCATGCCATTCGGTCAACTACGCACATGCATGCGTGTGGGCCAGGGCATATGCTCGTGAGCCAACTATGAATGTGAGTCTGCATGCGCGTGATTAGTTGGGCATGGGCTGCAAGCGCGTGATTAGTAGGTGAGACAGCTTGCATGCGCCCGCACCTATGCCATTAATAAGAAAAATACAAAATAGCAACAGCAAGGAAAGGGAATAGATTCGCGCTGCCACGCGAGCGCTGTCGCGCCAGACTGACTGCTCGAGCGGTCAAACGCTAGGGAGGGAATTTCCTCTGTAACAGTATCAAATGCTCCGTAAACTTCTGTTTAGAATGATTTATTTGTCTATTATTCGGTAAACCAATGTGTTGTTACGTAAATACATAATATTAAACCTTCTGTCTATTAGAGATTACAAGTATGTAATGTGCCATGTTATTAATATATTTGCCTCTAGCATGTCATAACTTGTTATTTGGTACAACAATTTTATCCCGCGCTCGAAATTCATCCGTTTGGAAATTGTTCCTCTAGAACAAATTTGTTGTCTACCAAATAAATTTTACTATCTAGTAAAATTAATTAAATGCATGATCACACATGCAGGAAAAATGAGTAGCATAAATAAAAGAGAATTCCAAGAACTGCAACTTGATGGTAGTAACTATCTATCATGGGCCATGGATATGAAAATAAATTTAACTGGACGTAACCTTGGTCCCACGATTATCACACCCCCCGAAAATGCTCTAGAAATACCCCAAATGGTAAAGTATGCGGCATTACATTTCATAAGGCACCACCTCCATCCTGATTTGAAGAATGAATACTTGATGGAGGAGGACCCACTAGCTTTATGGAACCCCCTCAAGGAGAGATATGACCAACAAAGAGCGGTTATGTTGTCGGAAGCCGAGAGAGAATGGTCTTTCATAAGGTTCCAGGACTTTAAGTCTGTTGCGGCATATAATTCTGCAGTGCATAAAGTTAACTCCAAACTGAGATTTTGCAATAAGCAACTTTCAGATGAACATTTAATAGAGAATACATTATGCAGCAAGTAGAGATAGTGTGGCCAGGCCTGCCACAGTAGGTGCAAGGAGGTGACGTCAAACCACGAGGCTGCTGGGGCTGACGCTGACCCTGGAATGGAGGAGTAAGAAGTATCGGCTGTGCCGGAGGCTGCAACGAAGCCGGCGGCATAGGAGGTCCACGAGAAGACAGCACAGGAGGGCCACGAGCAGCAAGAACAGAGGGAACCTCAAGAAGACCAGCACCACGAAGACGAGTCTCCTCAGCACGAAGCTCAGCAAGTACCTCAGAGAGCGGAACACGACCACGGGCAAGCAGCTGGGCCCGGCGCGGCTCAAACTCCTTACGGAGCCGCGACAAGAACTCAAAAACGCGCTGAAACTCCAGATCCGCGCGCACAATCAGACAACAGGGACAGGTGGCACACACAGCTGTACGGAGAGAATCAAGCTGACGCCAAATAGCAGCACTCTAAGTGTAGAACTCATCAATAGTAGAATCACCCTGCTGAAGGGCATGCTCCTGGCGGACCACAGATAGGTAGAGAGCATCCCCAGACGGCTGATAGCGCTGACGAAGAAAAGCCCACTGGGCAGCAGCGGTGGGAAGACCCATAAACTCAGCAGCATACTGAGGCAGAACACTGGAGGTGAGAACAGCAGCAGCACGAGCATCCTCATCTATCCACTGAGTGTACTCGGTCAGATCCAGCCGGTAGGTCGCAACGGCAGTAGAATGGTCCTGGACCTTCCGGTCATTATCAGCCAGAGCAGTGTCATCAGCACTCTTGGCTACATCCTTATCCGCCTGAGTAGCATCAGGAGCAAGGGCAACAGGTGGCGGTGCAATAGGCACCGTAGGAGCAACGGGGCGCGGCGGACAGGAGACCTCGCCAGAAAGGACACCCCAAAGACGAAGACCGCGCATGTGGACGCGCATGAAGGCAGCGGAATCAGGGTAATTCGCGCCATCGAAGATCACCGGGCAGCGAGGGATCGCAACATAGCCTGAGGAAGACATTTTTTTTATTTTTTTTCCTCTTTTTTTTTCCTCTTTTTTTTCAGAACGAAGTCAACTGCAGACGTGCAGACGGAAGAAAGCAGGGCGAAGCAGGCCGAGGGGCGGATCGAAGGAAGGGCAAAGGGAGAGCAGCTCGGGCGGATCGAAGGAAGGGCGAAGTCCTGGCGCTGCAGGCGCTCCAAGCGAGACGAGCGGGCGGGCGGATCGGGAGGCCCTGGCTGGCCCTGGCTGGATCGGGAGCCTCTGGCGGATCGCGCTTGGGCAGATCGAGAGCCCCTGGCGGATCGGGATCGTGGGAAGCCTCGCGCACGGGATCGAGGGAGAGCAGGCAGGGCGACAGCGGGCGGATCGGGAGCCTACGCCACAGGGCGCTGCAAGCGGGGAAGAGCGGGAGAGGACTCGCGCGGGGCCAGAGGATCCAGGAGCCTCGCGCGGACGAAGAAGAGAAGACAAGATCGACCACGCACGGGTGATCGAGACGAGGAGAAGCCGGCGGTGCGGCGGCCGGGAACAAGCCTTCAGGAGGACCAATTTTGCTCTGATACCATGTTAGAGTAATATGCTTGTTGTATTACTAGGGGGCCAAAGGCCACAATATATAGTACATGTACAGGTGCACATATGCAGAAAGCCCCCTAACATATGGGGAAACTACAATAGACAGATATATACATCTAACAATTGCAACAACAATATTGTCAACACAAATACACGAAGTATTCTGAGCTTATATACACATTACTTCAGGCCGAGAAGCATGATGAACTTCTCATGAAAAATCACAATGCTCACCCAACGGGTGCCATGCCAATCCCTGAAGCACATGCTAATGCTCATTTTACTAATAAAATTGGAAACCGTAAAAGGAACTTCCAAAAATTCAAGGGGAAATGGGAAAACAGTGGTAAATCCAAGAGGAATGGTCATTCAAGAAAAATGATCAAAATGACAACTCAGCTTGTCACAGGTGTGGATGTGCGAATCATCATACAAACAAATGTCGTATTCCCAAGCACTTAGTGGATCTATACATGAAGTATGGAGGAAAAGGGAAGTAAGTTCATGGAAATAAGGCTGAAGCTCACTTCTCAAAGTGCTATTGAAGAGTTCAAGCCAAAGGGAAATATCATCCTCGATGAAGACATGCTTGTGGACTACACCGAAGATGTTTTTGGAGACCTCAATTGATCTCCTAAACAATTGATGTCACTTAGCTATTCAAATACTACGATGTGTTATGTATTGTATAACAACAAGTAGAATAAAGTCTTTCAGACTACATGTATTGTATTATGTGAATTAGACATAATATTGTAATGTATTTATATTTCAAATTTGTAATATAAATATTATGTATGTAATTTTATTAATATACGAATAAAATAAAGTTATTCTAAAATATTCTCTTTCTATTTTAGAAATTTTACGGAAAAATCCGATGGAAGAAGAATTATGTTTAGTGGATAGTGCTACTACTAACACAATTTTAAGGGAAACAAAATACTTCCAAACTCTTACTAAGAGAAAGGAAGATGTTATGACTATAACCGGGAGTAACAAAGCAATAATTGGTTCAGGAAGAGGTACATTCACACTCCCTATGGGTACTGCTATTGTAATTCAGAATGCACTCTTGTATCCTGATTCAACACGTACCCTTATAAGTTTCAAAGATATCCGATCAAATAATTTCCATCTTAAAACCGTTAAAATGGATAAAAAAGAATATTTGATTTTAACAAAAAGCGACGGATATGAGGAACAAACTCTCGAAAAATTCCCTTCATTTTCTTCCGGATTATACTTTACATACATTAAACTCGTACCATATGTTGCGTACAAAATAATTTTTCAAAATCTTGATAAATTCAAGACTTGGCATGATCTCCTTGGTCATCCTGGAATAGGTATGATGAGAAAAATTATAAGCAATTCTATTGGTCATAATTTACCAATTAAAATATTTCCTAAGTCATCAGATTTTGTATGCACCGCCTGTGCTACCGAGAAATTAATTATTAGGCCATCCTACCTCAAAGTTAAAAATGAGTCACTTAACTTTCTTGAAAGAATTCAAGGAGATATATGTGATCCAATACAACCTTTATCTGGACCATTTAGGTACTTTATGGTGCTAATTGATGCATCTACTAGATGGTCACATGTGTGTTTATTATCAACATGCAATTAATAGCTCAAATTATCAAATTAAGAGCAAATCATCCTGAAAACAGGATTAAAACAATAAGAATGGACAATGCGGCTAAATTCAGTTCACGTGCATTCAATGATTATTGTATGGCCTTAGGCATTCATCTAGAACATTTTGTACCTTATGGTCATACTCAAAATGGATTGGCTGAATCTTTAATTAAAAGAGTAAAATTAATTGCTAGAACATTATTGCAGAATTGCAATTTACCAACTTCTTGTTGGGGACATGCGGTTTTATACGCCGCAGATCTGATGCAAATCAGACCAACTCAATATCATGAAATTTTCCCATTTCAAGTAATACGAGGCAATCAGCCAAGTATTTCCCACCTGCAAAAATTCGGTTGCGCTGTATACGTACCGATATCACCACCGCAGCGTACCTCCATGCCCCCCCCCCCCCCATAGAAAACTTGGAATCTATGTGGGATATAAATATCCGTCAATTTAAAATAGTTAGAACCCCTAAAAGGGACCTGTTTACAGCCCGGTACGCTGATTCAATTTTTGATGAGGATCATTTCCTAGCATTAGGAGTAGAAACAAACCACAAAGAATGACAAGAAATAGATTGGAATGTAACAGGCATCCAATCCTTAGATCCACGTACTAAAGAATCTGAATCTGAAGTTCAAAACATAATAGATTTGCAACACTTTGCAAATAACTTGCCAGACGCATTTACTGATCACAAAGGTGTCACTAAATCATATATCCCTGCAGTCAATGCACCAGAACGAGTAGAGGTACCAAATAAAACTACTCAACTCCCAATTGCAAATAAAAGAGGGATAAATCTGGTCTCAAGGGAAAAGGTTTCTCCAAAGCCATCGCGGAAACAAAGGAAATCTATGACGGTATGAAGTTGATAGACACCAAGATGATGTTCAACATCAAGAACCTAGCATAAATGTGCACAAAAATTCTAATGCTGGGACATCGAAACAACCATACACCATTGTTATGGGAAATCACACGGTGCCTGAAGAAATCAATGAAATTTCCATAAACTATATCAATTCGGGAGAATCATACAATATAAAGACTACACTTGTCGACACATATTTATCCTCTAAAATTTCTAAGACCCTTCAACTGGATCCAGAGCCAAAATCTATGAAAGAGTGCCTGGAGCGCTCAGATTGGCCTAAATGGAAGGAGGCAATTGAGGCAGAACTGCGCTCGCTTAATAAAAGAGAGGTATTCTCTAAAGTAATACCTACTCCTCAAAAAGTCTTCCCTGTGGGAGCTAAATGGGTTTTCGTTCGAAAAAAGAACGAAAATAATGAGGTGGTGAGATATAAAGCGAGACTAGTAGCACAAGGGTTTACGGAGAGACCCGGTATCGACTATGACGATACATATCCTCCTGTAATAAGTGGAATTACGTTTCGATACTTAATATCATTGGCAGTACAAATGTATTTACCAATGCAGTTAATGGATGTAGTGACCGCATATCTATATGGGTCACTCGATGTGGATATTTATATGAAAGTCCGTGATGGACTTAAAATCCCTAATCCAAACACAAATCGCAACATGTATTGTGTAAAATTACGAAAGTCACTCTATGGCTTAAAGCAGTCAGGTAAAATGTGGTATAACCGACTTAGTGAGTTCCTTCTTCAGAAAGGATACTCAAAAAATGATGATTGCCCATGAGTTTTCATAAAGAAATTCTCAAAAGGATTTTGCATCATCTCAGTTTATGTTGATGACCTCAACATCATTGGTAACGTGGCAGATATATGTATAGCACACAATCATTTAATGATGGAATTTGAGATGAAGGATTTGGGAAAAACCAAATTCTGCTTAGGTTTACAACTTGAGCATCTTCCCTCGGGAATACTCGTTTATCAGCCCGCATATATTCAGAAAGTTTTGGAAAAATTCAATATGGATAAATCATATCCATCCAAAACACCCATGATCGTTAGATCCCTTGATATGGAAAATGATCCTTTTAGACCTAGGGATGATAACGAAGATGTATTGGGACCTAAGTTTCCATACCTTAGTGCGATATAAGCACTAATCTACATTGATAATTGTACTAGGCCAAATATTGCCTTCGCAGTAAATTTACTGGCTAGACATAGTGCAGCTCCAACAAAACGCAATTGGGCTGGAGTGAAGAATATCTTCAGGTATTTACAAGGTACCAAAGATCTTGATTTATTATATAAGAAGAGTCAAGATATGACATTGACTGGCTATACTGATGTCGGCTATCTTTTTTATCCCCATAATGCTAGATCACAAACTGGATTTGTATTTTTATTCGATGGAACTGCTATCTCATGGAAGTTAACTAAACAGATTTTAGTAGCAACATCCACTAACCACTATGAAATAATTGCATTATATGAAGCTTCACGTGAGTGTGTATGGCTTCGCAGAGTGATTAAACACATCCAGACCTCATGCGGTATAGGTTCATCAGAATCACCAACTACTATATATGAAGATAATGCTGCATGTGTTTCTCAAATGCATATGGGATATATTAAAAGTAATATCACAAAACATATTGCTCCAAAACTGTTTTTTCCTCATGAATTATAGAAAAATGGAGAAATTGATATTTCGCAAATAAAATCTTGTGACAATCTTGCAGATTTGTTCACTAAGTCTTTACCAACAGCTGCGTTTCAAAAATGCATTCATGGCATTGGTATGAGACGACTTAGAAATTTGCAAAGTTTAGGGCGCAAATTTCCCAGGACTGAACTTAGCATTTATTATCCGATAACAACATATTGTACTTTTCCTTATGAGTTCTTCAACCGATTTCTCATATAGGTTTATTGGTACAATTATTATACCAACGGTATATCGGATTCCTATATTTTCTCCTTATAATTTTACAGGATTCGTTGAAGGATATCAACTCTGCAAGGTCAAGAAAACTCAGTTATTCAAGATCGACAATTATCAGGATCTTACAAAGATTTTCCATCACTTGGAGATATCTGAAGATTATCAAGAAAATGAAAATTAGAATACAGCATTGTCCAAGGGGTAGTGTTAGGAAATATTAGCAGTTAGATCTTAGCGTCAGATCTAGGCTAATATAGCAGTTAGGATTTTCCCTAGCATAAATACCTAGCAGTTAGAGTTTTGTCCAATCGATGTGCATTGTGAAAAGTTGCATCCCTTTCGAATAGACCCATGTAAAGGAACCGACTTGTATTCACGGCTGTTGGGTACTATAAATACCCCAGTTCACTATCAATGAAAGCATTCATTCGTTTTCTCTTTGTCTCTGTATCTCTTCATGTGGGACATGACCCTAGGGGTTGTCCTTGATTTTTGTTGGCATGTTTGTCAGTATCCCGATATGTATCACACGATTTTACGATACTGTTGTGGCCAATCTATACGTATCTTGATGATATATTAATATGGTAGTATCTTAGTCGAAACCTGATATTATCTTTTGTATTCCGATATAAAAGTGATATTGTATTGCGTTGACCCAATATAGCACTGCATCTTCTTGTACGCAAGTCATTGACATAACATAAAATAATACATCATTCCAGTAGTATTACATCCCTCATAGTGGTACAATAAGAATATTGCGGGTCTAACTTATGTCTATGGAATTATAACTCTAACTCATTACAAAAGATAAGAACCACCTCTTAATTACAATGAGATAAAACTAAAAATAAACTCCAGAAGAACTACTCGAGGACTAGACTTATCACCAGATTTACCTAGGATAGAGACCACCTTCACACCATTCTTTAAGAAGAATTCTCTTCGTGGCTAGATCCTTGATAAAAAAAATGCCAAGGGTGAAACTCAAAGAAGGTATCATTATCAATAGCAAGTTTATGAACATAGACACAATTTTAGTCGCACTACAACACCTGTAGACTACTTTTGAGATAAAGATCAAGATTTGGGGTTTGAATAGATGAATGGCCAATTAGTATTTATGCATTCCTTCACCATTTGTCATGTGGATCTTGTCCTTACCGTGATAGACATCACATATTATTAGTTTCTTGAGATTGCCACTGATGTGGTCAGTTGCCCCGGTGTCGGAATACCAACTAGTGTCAACATCATTGTCCACATAGCGCCACCAAAATTTAGGAGTGCAAGGGCCCTCCTTCTTCCAGTTTGGCTGACCATGTCCATGTCCTCCTTGTGGGGTCGGCGGCCACCACCTTCCTTCCTCTTTCTTCATACGCCCATGAGGGCGACCATGATTATTCTTCTTGTCATTCGGCACGGCCATGGCTATCACGGCCACGGCTTCCAGAATCCATCGTGCTTAACCCGACATACGACACGTGGCTCACAAGAGAGGAACAGGTGTCGAGCTATCTGCTCGGCGCGCTGTTGCCAGGGATCCTCATGCAAGCCATGGGCATGGAGCCGTGGCCATTTGTATCTTCTCCGGTGGTGCCGACTCCTTGCCATAGACAAGGCCAAGCATGCGAGCACCACGAAGGGCCACATGACTTGAGCCTTCCATACAAGGTGATTTGCCCATGTGATCTTCTCACCCGTCGGATTTCCGAGTAGGGATTGCCCACGGTGGAGGAGGATGAAGCCATCACAATCTCTCTCTCCCTCCTCTCTCTCTCTCTCATTTTTCTACGCCGTATTTTTGTGTGGTTGTCAATGATGCCATAAAAGGGTAGGCTCTGATAACACTCTCTCTGTTCCTAAATATAAGCCATATAGTTTTTCGCACGGAAATTAAAGAACGCATATTGAGAGAAAATTACACCAGGTTTGATTGGGATTACCCCTATACATTTAACATGAGAAAACAGAACTTTACATATGATAAAAAATATAATCAAATGATCCTTAAAAAAATTCCATACAAATGGTGTGTCGCACTAAAGCCTTTATTCTAGAATTTTTCTCCAAAAACTATATGGCTTGTATTGAAGAGCGAAGGGAGTATTAATTTTCTATGGAAAGCGATGCCCTTATTTTAGGCCCAATTACCTAGCAAAGACCTTAACGGTTAGAAGGTACTCCCTCTGTCTCGGTTTACTAGTCTTCCCCGTATCCCTAGGTCGACAATTTGACCTATAGAATTGTCTAATGATATAATTTTTAGAAAATAAAAATAATGCTAACTTGATCAAATTTGCAATCTAGGGGTACGCGTACGTCTAATAAACTGTGAGAGATGGAGTAGTTTTGGTAAGGGGAAACCCGACCCTTTGATTGACTCAATCATACGTGATGTAAAGATGTTGTCTCCTATAGCAGATTCAGGAATTACATGTTTGACACAAATCCGGTGTACAATCGGCTTGTTCTAACAACGATGACCCGCTTAACCACCACCGCCGAAAGTTTTGGCACGAACTATAAGTTATGCGACGATATGTACTCCCTTCACCTAAAATAAATGCCTTCACTTTTTGTAGAGATCTTAGAGAAGGCATAACGCCTAGGTAACGCTTAAGCACTAGGCGATGGACAAACGTCTCGTCTAAGGCATACGCGTAAATCTAGGTAGGACAACCAAGAAATTATCTCTCCGAATAAGAAATTATATCATATTTCACTAACAACACAAATGGGCCATATATTAAGGGTAGGTGTCAATAATTTACTCATTTTTACATGTTTAAATTAATAGATATTCAGATATAAAAACCTATATACACACTTTTTGGTAATAACTATATGCACGCCCAGCTTACACCTACAATGCTTAAGCGCCGCCTAGACACTAGGCCCTACCACCTTTTCCAACCTTGTATGAAAGTACCTATAAATAAAATACGTCTAGATATACATCTAATTTAGACACTGAGGTACTATATTTTCCAACAAGGTTGAATAAAAGCTGCTAGAGGTACTTATACCTTAGCTATAGTAGAGGTTATAATATACTACCTTCAACAACAAAATTTAGCCAATATAATATTACTTGTATAACACAAAAATGATATTATTAAAATAGAATATCTAAGCTTTCTAATGATATACGTAGAAAATATATATCTTGTATTATTATGGTCAAATTTACATTCCTAGAGATACACGCATGCCCTATGAACCATGACGGGAAGTATCTCGTTCCCTTCGAATGAAATAAATTGTTTACTATACCAGCTACGCGATCTGTATGCCTACGTACGTACGTGACAGCGTGAAGAGTGCACTTCATCAGGTCTCTCCTATTAAAGTTCAAATTCAGTTGCGAACGTTTGTTTTTTCTTAGTCACTGCATTAATTCGGTCGATCATAGTACTAGATCGGTTGGTTTCCCGCAGTCAAGTATCCTTTCGTCTTCCGTCTGTATGACTTCTTTTTTCTAGTCACTGCATTAATTCGGCTGTTCGTTTCCAATGACATTAACCTCAAACACGCACAGCTCTATATATGCGACAGTATGATCTTTGAGTTTACTGGCCTGTGTTAGCGAAGGGATTAGGACTCTGCAAAGAGAAGCCAACCAATCCAGTACTATCTTCAAGAGAAGATGGTACGTAGTAATCTACGATACGATCGATCCTCTTCCATCTGCTGTTGCCAACTGCACTTCCTTATAAGAAGCTACGTTAAATTGTTAGATCTTACTTTGTCAACCTCGAACTTCCGTTGTAATGTTTGGTTGATTTTTTCGTGTTTTGCGTACAATTATTAGCTACCCCTCCTGCGAGTCTTCTGTTGTTATAATTTAAACTCACTTCATTTCGCAGGACAGCAAGGAGATCAAGTTCATGACTTACAATGTTTGGTCCCGTGAGGACGTTGTGCTCAACACAAGGATGCAGGCCATCGGTCGCCTGGTTCGTGACCATTCCCCGGATGTAATTTTCTTCCAGGTAACACCCAAGATAAGAACTGTGCTATTGGTTGAACTGCTCAATCTCTGCGCATATAGTTAAACCATTTAAATGGTTCTTCGTCTAGGAAGTTACGCCGTACATACTTACCATTTTCAAGAACTCTGAATGGTTGGAAGGATACGACTATTATTCGCCAAGCTCCTTGGAGCAACAGAGAGACAAAAGCTTCTGCATGATGGTATTATCGCTGTTAGCAGTAATCTTGCCTAGTCTGTCGGAGTCTAACTAGGAATTAGAAGTAGCTTAGTTGAAAAGGTTGCAGTTCATGTAGGCGAGTCCTTAGTGTCCTAGTGTGTTTCAGGTCCAAGCTAACTGCTAGTACTACGTGTTAGTTCAGGTAAGAGTCATGTTAGTGTCCGGCTAGGATTATACTAGCTAGCTGTGTTGGTTTAGTTTAGGCAAGATGAGCTAGGTGAGTCTAGTCCGGTTTGGACTATAGTAGTAGGAAAGTGTGTTCTAGTACGGGTTGAGCTAGGTAATCCAAGTTCGAGTAGGTTTATTAGTTTGGCTTGGGTCGGTTGGCCGGCCGTGTATTTATACACATCAAGGCTGCCCCGTTTTGTAATCGTGAGTTGAGTTCAGAAAAGCAGAAAATAAAAAGAGGAAAATTATAGGGTGCGAGACGCACCCTTGGCTAAAGTTTTCGGTGCTCGTGTTTTTGCCTAGTTTCATGTGGTGACCCGGCATACCACTGCATGGTGTAGTATGCAAGTCTGATATAACACCAATGAAACACCGTTCCACTAGTATTATATCGCTCAGAGTGGTACAACAGAAACATATGCGGGTCCAAGGCATGTCTATAGAATTACAACAATGACTCTGTTACATAAGATCAGCACAGCCTCCTACTTTACAATGAGGTAAAACTGCAAATAAACTCCAGAAGAACGACTCGTAGTCTAGTCTTATCACGAACTCTATTTGTAGAGTATTTAACTAGCTACAGAGGCTAAGAATAGATTCTAGCTAAGTAGGAGCTAGGTTGAGTAAGCTAGTTCCCTTCTATGGCTAAACTAGGTTTTCTCCTTGTTGGATGTAGTATATGACTCCTCTGACAGTGTCCTGTCTCTTGAAGTAGTTGTTGACTCCTCGGCCTTCGAGTTGCACTGTAGTTCCTCCTTCGATGCCTCCATATCTAAGCAGGGGATTTAAGAGTGGGATGAGTACGAGCGTACTCAACAAGTTCATTATAGGAAAGAGGTGTTTAATGCTCTAGCTACGGCATTAGACCAGAAAGTCTAATACCAATGCAAGTTTTCATAATCATTTCTTCAAAAGGTTGCTTTTATTCAGAAGAACTATGTCCGTCAGCCTTCACCGGTTTACTAGAACTTCATGGAGCTCCTTTCCGGCCGCGTTCGCAGTTCCATATCCCGGAACAGGGAGTGACAGGTCACGATTCATTACACTCTGCAGAGGTGTGTTGCTTTACCCATAAGAGATCTTAACCTTGGTGCCAACCGGGCAATTTCCCCGTCCACACTTCCTATGGTGTGAGGCCCGGTATAAGGTCTAGCCAGTCATGTTCCTCCGCTACCTCGAACACCCACCCTTTGTTGCATGCCCCGACCCTGGGTCCTCGCCGGTCCCATTATTCTCACTCACGGGTGGACCCCGACCACGACGACAGTTTGGGATCGAACCAAACTCCTTCGCCGGTAGCTGCAACCCATCATAGACCGCAATACCGTGGGGACTTAAGGCTTCCCCAGCCAACCGCTTGCACTTCGAGCGACAAGTGTCTACGGACTATGTCGTGGGGACTTAAGGCCTCCCCAGCCAACCGCTTGCCCTGACAGATACAAGTGTCTACGGTAAAGCGCATCCGTTGATGAACGAGAGGTGGAAACACTTTTGACTACTCCGTCCCACTCCGGATCTTATGGTTAACACGGGTATTACGGCACAAGAATCACTGGCGACATTTGTTGTTTAATCCTAGATGCATATAACCCGTGCAATGGAACCTCCACCATATCAACACAATCCATGGTTCCATTGCCCACCACATAGTCATATTCATAGTTATGAAAGTAGTGGTTTTGATTTTTTTTGTGCAATAGTGATAACCATAATATTTTGCAAGTAATTTGATAAAAATACTCAAATGACATGAGCAAGTGATGAACTTGCCTTTCTTGTCTGCAAGATTATGCAGTCAAGGTCTTCGATACGCAATAACTCCAAATTCTGAAATAGCATCATCGTCTGGTAAGGACGATGTTTAAAAGATTGCCAAGGATGCAATAATGCATAAGTATGAGATGCAATCGCTCTAAGTGTGATCTAACCCCGATGATTTAGGATCTGTGAGTTGTATGATTAGTTTAGGGTGTGTTGCACTTTTAGAGAGATTCACAAACAAGGTTCTTATTCAGGTTTGTGTTGTTTTAGAATCATAAGCAAGTGGTAAAATGAGTAGTAGCAATCATACACACCAAGGAATAGTAGTTGTATAATAAGTAAAGAGCAGTTGTCAGTTTTAAGTCCTATAGTGCATGGTTGATGATTACTTATTATATAATTCAAAAGAATAACTTTTGAAGAACATTTTCTTTAATAAAGAACAAGTATGATAATTAGGTTTGATGGGTTCTATGGATTCCTATGGTTCCAATTGGTTTCTGGAGTAAGAATGAGGTGGATCTCAACAATGTTGGATTCATCAGCTACTAAGTCTTGTATGGTTGAATTAAGCCTAAACATCTTGAGCAATTTGTTATAAATAGTTGCTATCAAGGTTGGTATACCTTGCTGGTGATAGCTGGCTAGGGTTTATAGATCCTATTAAGCAAGTTTGATGGCTACACCCTATTTTCTTCAAAAGAATAACTTTAGAAGAACATACTTCTTAAGTAATAAGAAGTATTGCAATTAGGGTTATAGGTTCTATTAGATAGGGTTGAGGATACTCTCTATTTTCTTCAAAAGAATAACTTTTGAAGAGCGTACTTCTTAAATAATAAGAAGTATAATAATTAAGTTGAGGTGGTCTAGTTTTATTATGGAATCCACTTAAATAGGGCATAGTTGGCTCCTGGATACTATGGTTCAGAAGTGTCTAATACTAATAGGGTATAGTGGATTATGGTTAGGTAATGCACAATATTTGGCATAGTTGTTATTAGGGTTCATCACAATGGTGTGATGCTAGTCAAGGTTAATTAAGGATGAAATCCTAGGTAATAGGATCTAGGGTTGATCCTGTTTGATCATCTAGGTTTTATTAAGATGAACACATGGAATTCTAAGTTCTTAGTGATAGGGCTCCTTCATTTTATATGGATATGGCAAGTATTTAATTGTTATTATGGTTCTATTATTGAAAATAAAGTATTATGATCACATGTTATAACCTAGGGTTTAGGTTTAGAACAATTTAGGATTCATAGGGATTAATGGAACTAGGGTTCCTAATAGAGTTAGGATTTTGAGGAATCACATGAAATGATAAGGTTGTAACATCCTTTCATAAGGAATCAGGGTTCGCTATTTACCATATAGTTCTATGATTAATAACTTCATTTTAAATTGGAAGTTATTAGTAACTTGGAATCAAAATAATATGGAATATGGTATTTTATTATTTTTAAAGAATCAATAATTAAGATAATTGTTAATTAGGGTTTAAATCCCTCTAATAAGGATTTAATAACAAATAAAGAAAATTTAGTTTTCAGATTTTCTTTATTTGTTTACTGGTTTTTATTTATTTCAGAACTTTTCTTAATTATTGAATTTTAATTTAATTTTTAATTAAAATAAAAGGCTTAATTAATAGGTATTTAAGTAATTAGATTTTTGTTTAAAATAAAGATTTCATATTATATTTTTATTGGATAGGATTTTCTTTTATAAGAATTTTGATATCTTATTTTCATTTTTCTAAGTTCATATGAATTTCCTACAAATTTGCAAAGTTTCAGATATTAAGGGAATTTGAATTTGAAATGAAATGGTTAAACACACCCGGGCTAGTCTACACATAGACACTGATTGGTGGGCCTTAGCCATGTCAGCTGCCACGTGGTGCCGATGTGGCAACTATGTGCTCTGCCGGCGGCCAGTGGTGGACGTCGCCGGCGATACAGGGTTCCCGCGGGGCCATATGGATGTGCGACGGAAAGAGGACAACGAGACGAACACGATGGTGGTGGCGCCGCTCCAAATAGCTCACCGGAGCATGCACGACGGCGAGGGGCGGCGGCAGTGCTCACGGGCTAACGACGCGGCGGTGCTACGGCATGCAATCGAACGAGCCAAGTACTCCTCGAAGTTCAGTAGCTCACCAGGAGCACGATGAGCTTGGTGGCGAGGCGAGAGGAGGTCGTAGTCGCCGGGATTGCTCGATGCCGGCGTCGGAGAAGACGACCTGGCGCGGTCGATGGGAGGCGCGTCAGCTCGATTCCTCGCGTACGGTGACCATGTCGAGGACGGCGGTCCCAACGGTGGGCACGGCGAGGCCTGGGGCTTCCCCAATCGACGGCGATAGTCGGGGTCCGAGCGCGTTAGGGTTTCGGTTTGGGAAGGAATTGGGCGAAGAGAGGGGAATTGGAGGTTTTCTGCGCCTTTTATAGGTGCTCCGGCGTGTGCTGGCGGTCAGCAACAGCGGCGGCGACCACGGGACGTGGCGTTGGCGTCGCGGTGGCGAGCTCCCGCGCGTCCAGTGACGAAGACGAAGACGACGATGTCTCCTCGTCTTTATCCACGCGAAACGGTAGCTGGGTCGCGATGGGCTGTGCTGGACTGGGGCTGCTGGGCCGTTTGGTGGGCTACACGGCCAGGTAAGGTCCAGGTAAGTCTTTTTTCCTCTCCTTTTCTTTTTCTGTTTTTATTTCTTGTTTTCAATTCTGGTTTTAATTCAAATTTGAATTCTTGTCTTTTTTGCAGGTTTTTAACAATTTGGTTTTCATGAGGTCTAATACAAGGATCATTGTATTACTGTGTTGTTTTTGAATAAACATAAATATATGTGAGCCTTGTTGCAATTTTTAATTAGACAAGAATTTAGGTATTCATTTTAATTTTCTTTCTCATTTGTAATATAACTCCCTGTTGGATAATTAGAGTTGATGATTCTTATTCCAAATGTTTAGGAAGTTATTTATTAGGACTTGGTTCATATTGGAGGAATTGGTCAATTGCACATGATTTTATGTGAGCTCAATTGTATTAGGGTTTTATAGTTTATATCATAACCCCCCTTATTAAGGTTAATACTATCATTATATTTGAAAGTATCTAAGTAGTTATTGTTTCCATCATGGTTTATCTTGTTACAAAGATAATGGGTTGGTCACTACACATATGGTTTAATTATAGGACTTAGCATTAGGTGGCTCTTATGTTTTAATTGAAGCATAGGATTTAATTAATGAACCATTAGAGTTCAAATGCTATTTACCTAATGACACATGGGTTGGATCTCAAATATGGTTTAGGTTTCTTAGTTATAATCACTTAAGTGATACACAAACTAGAGTGGAGATATAATTCTAGGTTGTAGATATGAGATGATACCATATTGCATTGACTAGGTTTACTCTCCCCAATGCATGATAAAATTGGTTACTTGCTTAATATTTCATGTGCTAGGGTTTAACCTCTCCTAATCATGATAAGGTGGTTACATGCTGGATATGTTATGAGCTTCCCTAATTACTAAGGATTTGAGAATTGGTTTTATCTTCTACCAATTAACTTCTATTATTATCCTCTATTTATCATTAAAGTATCTACATTGGTAATAATTATTTTTATAGTTAACTTTGGTCAAATGGATTGTTGGTTTCTCACCATATAAAGTATGGAGTTTTACTCTAAGGTTTTCTTAGGTTCTTTAATTTATGAAACATAGATATGGTAAGATTCTTCTTATGATCACCAAGTGATTCACAAGTTAAGGTTGGAATATGGGTGTAGGGTTGCTTATTAATTACCTCCCTATGATTTCCTGTGGGGAATAACATCTACTAATCATATAAGTGTTAGTATTTGGATTATTCTCCTATTTCTCCAAAGCATGGTCATGGATTAGGCATGATCCACTTGTTCTTAATATCTCTACTTCAAGTTCTTAGGGTTTATGATCATCACTCAATTTATAATGATCAAGGTTTGGATTCCTAAAGTATTCCTAATGGAATAGTCTTCACTTCTATGATCAAGTGTTGGCTTGATAAACTAAGCATAATATCTCCCTTATAGTTTCTTGGATGGACATGGCTATGGTTGTCACTATAGGTTATATCCCAGGAAAATGCCTGAGATATTCTGTTAGGGTTCCACTTAAATAATGTTGATATTATCATCTGAGTATATGGATAGTTCTCTCCCTCAAACTCAAGTGTTGCCTCAACTAACTTGAGTGTAACACCATAATTGATCCCTCAAGAATGGATTATTCTAGGTTATGGTGTACTCCTAATACTCTAGTTCAATGGGTGTCTTTTATTCTTAAATAGATAAAGCTATGTTTTGTATGACTGGTCTCTCTCATTTTTGAAAGGACTTTATTACTGACTTAAGGTTAGGCTCCATAGGGATTGATGCGATCATCAATATCTATGTTTAACATAAATAGTTTCTCTCTCTAGGCATGTCTTGAATAATATCCTAGGGTTCCTCTTAAAGATGATGATTTGAATACTTGGATGTATATCCAAGGTTTGGCTCAAGGTTTGTTAATGCTTCTCTAATAATTATAATAGAACTCTCACCTCTCTAGGTTTGATTCTTAACTATTTGGAATGGAGAAGAATTATATTCTTTACTTGAATCTCCTTGATTTGTTTCCAAGATTAAAGTAGAATGGATATCATAGGGTCTATGATAAGAGCATAGATTAGTTTAAGACATGGAGAAGATAAGTCAATAATGGTTTCTCCATTTTATTGTTACTTGTTTGGTAATTGATTAGATGTTCATATTTTATGTCATGGAATATCATGTTGTGATCTTCAATAAGTTCAAGTAGTTGATTTTATGAGTAAAGTGTGGTTGTGTTGATTATTAGTTCCATTTGATCTAACCCCTTAGATCAAATCATATTTACCCAAAACAAGGTTTTAACAAAGTCACATTGAGGTTTATAGCGCTTGACTTGATGAGCTACTTCAATTCCACCAAGGTCAAGTGAAACTTCAGTTACTGTGACTGTTTTACTTTAAAGCGCGAAAATTCCCCAGATTTTCTATGCATGAATGCAATGCACACAACTGTTTCCTTTATTTTTGTAACCCCATTACCTGGGATATTACAGTCTCTACCCCTTAAACTAAACTTCGTCCTCGAAGTTTGATCTCTCTCACGTTTCCGAAGTGTGGATCTGACTTGTGCATACTACGACTTTTCTCGAACTCCATATTGATCTCTCCAGATATAATTGAATATATCCCTTGTCCAGATTCTTCCTGGAATCCATTAGGGTTTGCCTCCGAACCATGGTTCTTACTTTGATTCCTTGATTTCTTCCAACTCTATAAGCTTGTTTCCTTTCTCATTGAAGAATCAATGATGGGACTTTTTCTCGTGCTGCTAGTCTTAACTGAGGACTAATTGGATAACATTCTTCTATTTGATAAATTAGGTCTTTGTTTTTCCCTTACTACCAAAACTGCAATAATGGTACTAAGTAAGGTGCTTAACATGGAAATGATCATGATGATTTATTTCCCTAAGAATGGATTATAGTTGATACTTATAACTATTTTGGATTATTTAGGTTCCATGAAAGGAATCTTTCAAATAGACTTTAGTTTTGGTATGGTCAATCTACTACAGTCTTTGGCCTTCTTGAACTGTATTTGGTCTGTGGTATTTTCTTCGTCCAACTTCTTTATGCTTGATTTACTTGAGCTTTCGTACTTCTGAGTAAATATTACTCATTTTCTCAAGTTATAGTCCACTTCTTACTTCCTCGAGGTATGAACCTCGGCTTCTGGTCTGACATCCTTCTGAAAGTAGTGTTCAACAATCTTATGAAAATAAGATCGAACTTCCTTTCAGTTCAGACCTTCTTCTTCTATTATGCTCAAAGTATTGAGTTATTGTACATCCAACTCAATCTTTACTCTACCCCTCAGAGTTTTCTTATGGTCTTCAACTCCTTTTTCTTCCAACCATTGGGCTTATGGTTAGAATATTGGTCTGGGTCTAGCTTGTGGTTTATACTTCTTCTAAGGTCTCGCGAAGAATGTTTGTGGTGTATCCACTCAATTGTGGACATCCAATGTGAATCCTTCGACTAAATGGTTATAGGTTATTGTTATTTGGCTAACAAAATTTTATTTGTTCACAACTTCTTGGTACAAATGATCCAATGGTGGACTACTTGATACCAATTGTGGCTATTTGTTATCTAAAAATGGATTCTATTATAGGTTCTGATCAACTGGATGAGTCATTCTCTACTTTATCTTGCAGTATTGATCCCATACCAATTGTGGTATTCTGATATCAACTATGGTCTTCTTATATGTACTATGGTTTCATAAATCATCTTCCTTCACTCAGGTTTTATTTTGCAAGAAAACCACTAGCTGACACTATGAATATAGTATCCTAAGTGATTTCCCATGCATTCCCTCTTCTATGTTGACTATGGATCTGCTTCAGCTTCACCATAATCACCAGATTTCTCACCTTCATGCTTCTTCCGTACTAAAGTACTCCTCTGTTGAGGTAAAGCATGAGTTTTGATTGGTACTATCTTCAGAGTATTGTGGTTACTTCCCACAACTTTGCTTCCTTTCTCTGATGAACCTTCATCTTGTCTTCGGAATCTTCCAGAATTCGTCGCTTCCTCACATGAATACTATTACCCTCTAGATCTATAACATCAAGTAAGGACTTGATATTGCAACATGCATTTGCATATCAAAGTCAAACTTCATGTATGGATCTAGTCAAACAATGAAAATCCAATAAAATCCAAGAAGATTCAGCTTTGTGCTTATAATACACACCATCATAAGCCTGAATAAAATAGTTGAGTAAGACATCTCTAAACATCAGGCTCTGATGTGTAGTATATAACACCATATAAGATAGGTTTATATCGTGATACTTAGCACGAATATATGGGATTCTACTATTTGTCTCAACCTTTACATTAATTGCACATTTGCAATGAGATAAACTTGAAACAAAGTGGTCTAGGATAGATAAGGTTAACCTAATTTTCTTTGGAAGTACTACTTAACTTCCATTTTATTGAGGACTACTTCACATGATATGTCTAAGCTCTAACATTGCTACTCTAAACACATAACTATTGAAATATAGTTGTTATATTTCCAAATATTTCTATCATAAGACTATGGTAATGATGTGCTTACCACACTTCCCATAGTTTTGGGAACACAATTCTTGCACTATTGTTTAGCACTTGGCTTCTTATTGTACTCCTCCTAAGTATTTATAATATTCTAGTCCATCACATAACGATTCTCAGGTGAATCATATATGATTAGAAACTCTGCTATGTAAGCAGACATATATTATTTCTATCTCTCTTCCTTACTTTCCGTGATTGACTCATCATGGTTTATACTACCTCATATCATTTGTTTTTATCACTTACTATCAATTGTTTCCTATGTCTAGATAATTTTTCTTATTCATTACTTAACTTGGTCTACCTTTTCTACTATGATATCTTCCTGATATACTGATTTTAATCACTTGTTATTACTCCTATTACAGGTCTGGATAATTCTTACTTATTCATGACATGTGTTGGTACACATCTTCCAATAGGATATTTTCCTTATGGTTGTATCCTCTCTTTGGACTAACAAGTATTGTATACCAACTGTGATCTACTCATCTATTGTTTTAAGGTCTTAATGGTATCCTACATGTTTGGGATTAGCTAACTAACTTTACTTAGGAAAGATAGGTAGGAAAGGTTGACTCAAGTGTGTCAGGATTATTCTCCAGTGAATATCCATCTCAAGTCATAAGAAGTATTTGGTTTACCTAGGACAACTTCCTATAGACACTACCCATCCTATAGGTCTCCTTTTAAAGGGTTTTAATCCTAGGGTCAAAGCATTTGCTCTGATACCAACTGTGGTGACCCGGCATACCACTGCATGGTGTAGTATGCAAGTCTGATATAACACCAATGAAACACCGTTCCACTAGTATTATATCGCTCAGAGTGGTACAACAGAAACATATGCGGGTCCAAGGCATGTCTATAGAATTACAACAATGACTCTGTTACATAAGATCAGCACAGCCTCCTACTTTACAATGAGGTAAAACTGCAAATAAACTCCAGAAGAACGACTCGTAGTCTAGTCTTATCACGAACTCTATTTGTAGAGTATTTAACTAGCTACAGAGGCTAAGAATAGATTCTAGCTAAGTAGGAGCTAGGTTGAGTAAGGTAGTTCCCTTTTATGGCTAAACTAGGTTTTCTCCTTGTTGGATGTGGTATATGACTCCTCTGACAGTGTTCTGTCTCTTGAAGTAGTTGTTGACTCCTCGGCCTTCGAGTTGCACTGTAGTTCCTCCTTCGATGCCTCCATATCTAAGCAGGGGATTTAAGAGTGGGATGAGTACGAGCGTACTCAACAAGTTCATTATAGGAAAGAGGTGTTTAATGCTCTAGCTACGGCATTAGACCAGAAAGTCTAATACCAATGCAAGTTTTCATAATCATTTCTTCAAAAGGTTGCTTTTATTCAGAAGAACTATGTCCGTCAGCCTTCACCGGTTTACTAGAACTTCATGGAGCTCCATTCCGGCCGCGTTCGCAGTTCCATATCCCGGAACAGGGAGTGACAGGTCACGATTCATTACACTCTGCAGAGGTGTGTTGCTTTACCCATAAGAGATCTTAACCTTGGTGCCAACCGGGCAATTTCCCCGTCCACACTTCCTATGGTGTGAGGCCCGGTATAAGGTCTAGCCAGTCATGTTCCTCCGCTACCTCGAACACCCACCCTTTGTTGCATGCCCCGACCCTGGGTCCTCGCCGGTCCCATTATTCCCACTCACGGGTGGACCCCGACCACGACGACAGTTTGGGATCGAACCAAACTCCTTCGCCGGTAGCTGCAACCCATCATAGACCGCAATACCGTGTGGACTTAAGGCTTCCCCAGCCAACCGCTTGCACTTCGAGCGACAAGTGTCTACGGACTATGCCGTGGGGACTTAAGGCCTCCCCAGCCAACCGCTTGCCCTGACAGATACAAGTGTCTACGGTAAAGCGCATCCGTTGATGAACGAGAGGTGGAAACACTTTTGACTACTCCGTCCCACTCCGGATCTTATGGTTAACACGGGTATTACGGCACAAGAATCGCTGGCGACATTTGTTGTTTAATCCTAGATGGATATAACCCGTGCAATGGAACCTCCACCATATCAACACAATCCATGGTTCCATTGCCCACCACATAGTCATATTCATAGTTATGAAAGTAGTGGTTTTGATTTTTTTTGTGCAATAGTGATAACCATAATACTTTGCAAGTAATTTGATAAAAATACTCAAATGACATGAGCAAGTGATGAACTTGCCTTTCTTGTCTGCAAGATTATGCAGTCAAGGTCTTCGATACGCAATAACTCCAAATTCTGAAATAGCATCATCGTCTGGTAAGGACGATGTTTAAAAGATTGCCAAGGATGCAATAATGCATAAGTATGAGATGCAATCGCTCTAAGTGTGATCTAACCCCGATGATTTAGGATCCGTGAGTTGTATGATTAGTTTAGGGTGTGTTGCACTTTTAGAGAGATTCACAAACAAGGTTCTTATTCAGGTTTGTGTTGTTTTAGAATCATAAGCAAGTGGTAAAATGAGTAGTAGCAATCATACACACCAAGGAATAGTAGTTGTATAATAAGTAAAGAGCAGTTGTCAGTTTTAAGTCCTATAGTGCATGGTTGATGATTACTTATTATATAATTCAAAAGAATAACTTTTGAAGAACATTTTCTTTAATAAAGAACAAGTATGATAATTAGGTTTGATGGGTTCTATGGATTCCTATGGTTCCAATTGGTTTCTGGAGTAAGAATGAGGTGGATCTCAACAATGTTGGATTCATCAGCTACTAAGTCTTGTATGGTTGAATTAAGCCTAAACATCTTGAGCAATTTGTTATAAATAGTTGCTATCAAGGTTGGTATACCTTGCTGGTGATAGCTGGCTAGGGTTTATAGATCCTATTAAGCAAGTTTGATGGCTACACCCTATTTTCTTCAAAAGAATAACTTTAGAAGAACATACTTCTTAAGTAATAAGAAGTATTGCAATTAGGGTTATAGGTTCTATTAGATAGGGTTGAGGATACTCTCTATTTTCTTCAAAAGAATAACTTTTGAAGAGCGTACTTCTTAAATAATAAGAAGTATAATAATTAAGTTGAGGTGGTCTAGTTTTATTATGGAATCCACTTAAATAGGGCATAGTTGGCTCCTGGATACTATGGTTCAGAAGTGTCTAATACTAATAGGGTATAGTGGATTATGGTTAGGTAATGCACAATATTTGGCATAGTTGTTATTAGGGTTCATCACAATGGTGTGATGCTAGTCAAGGTTAATTAAGGATGAAATCCTAGGTAATAGGATCTAGGGTTGATCCTGTTTGATCATCTAGGTTTTATTAAGATGAACACATGGAATTCTAAGTTCTTAGTGATAGGGCTCCTTCATTTTATGTGGATATGGCAAGTATTTAATTGTTATTATGGTTCTATTATTGAAAATAAAGTATTATGATCACATGTTATAACCTAGGGTTTAGGTTTAGAACAATTTAGGATTCATAGGGATTAATGGAACTAGGGTTCCTAATAGAGTTAGGATTTTTAGGAATCACATGAAATGATAAGGTTGTAACATCCTTTCATAAGGAATCAGGGTTCGCTATTTACCATATAGTTCTATGATTAATAACTTCATTTTAAATTGGAAGTTATTAGTAACTTGGAATCAAAATAATATGGAATATGGTATTTTATTATTTTTAAAGAATCAATAATTAAGATAATTGTTAATTAGGGTTTAAATCCCTCTAATAAGGATTTAATAACAAATAAAGAAAATTTAGTTTTCAGATTTTCTTTATTTGTTTACTGGTTTTTATTTATTTCAGAACTTTTCTTAATTATTGAATTTTAATTGAATTTTTAATTAAAATAAAAGGCTTAATTAATAGGTATTTAAGTAATTAGATTTTTGTTTAAAATAAAGATTTCATATTATATTTTTATTGGATAGGATTTTCTTTTATAAGAATTTTGATATCTTATTTTCATTTTTCTAAGTTCATATGAATTTCCTACAAATTTGCAAAGTTTTAGATATTAAGGGAATTTGAATTTGAAATGAAATGGTTAAACACACCCGGGCTAGTCTACACATAGACACTGACTGGTGGGCCTTAGCCATGTCAGCTGCCACGTGGTGCCGATGTGGCAACTATGTGCTCTGCCGGCGGCCAGTGGTGGACGTCGCCGGCGATACAGGGTTCCCGCGGGGCCATATGGATGTGCGACGGAAAGAGGACAACGAGACGAACACGATGGTGGTGGCGCCGCTCCAAATAGGTCACCGGAGCATGCACGACGGCGAGGGGCGGCGGCAGTGCTCACGGGCTAACGACGCGGCGGTGCTACGGCATGCAATCGAACGAGCCAAGTACTCCTCGAAGTTCAGTAGCTCACCAGGAGCACGATGAGCTTGGTGGCGAGGCGAGAGGAGGTCGTAGTCGCCGGGATTGCTCGATGCCGGCGTCGGAGAAGACGACCTGGCGCGGTCGATGGGAGGCGCGTCAACTCGATTCCTCGCGTACGGTGACCATGTCGAGGACGGCGGTCCCAACGGTGGGCACGGCGAGGCCTGGGGCTTCCCCAATCGACGGCGATAGTCGGGGTCCGAGCGCGTTAGGGTTTCGGTTTGGGAAGGAATTGGGCGAAGAGAGGGGAATTGGAGGTTTTCTGCGCCTTTTATAGGTGCTCCGGCGTGTGCTGGCGGTCAGCAACAGCGGCGGCGACCACGGGACGTGGCGTTGGCGTCGCGGTGGCGAGCTCCCGCGCGTCCAGTGACGAAGACGAAGACGACGATGTCTCCTCGTCTTTATCCACGCGAAACGGTAGCTGGGCCGCGATGGGCTGTGCTGGACTGGGGCTGCTGGGCCGTTTGGTGGGCTACACGGCCAGGTAAGGTCCAGGTAAGTCTTTTTTCCTCTCCTTTTCTTTTTCTGTTTTTATTTCTTGTTTTCAATTCTGGTTTTAATTCAAATTTGAATTCTTGTCTTTTTTGCAGGTTTTTAACAATTTGGTTTTCATGAGGTCTAATACAAGGATCATTGTATTACTGTGTTGTTTTTGAATAAACATAAATATATGTGAGCCTTGTTGTAATTTTTAATTAGACAAGAATTTAGGTATTCATTTTAATTTTCTTTCTCATTTGTAATATAACTCCCTGTTGGATAATTAGAGTTGATGATTCTTATTCCAAATGTTTAGGAAGTTATTTTTATTAGGACTTGGCTTCATATTGGAGGAATTGGTCAATTGCACATGATTTTATGTGAGCTCAATTGTATTAGGGTTTTATAGTTTATATCATAACCCCCCTTATTAAGGTTAATACTATCATTATATTTGAAAGTATCTAAGTAGTTATTGTTTCCATCATGGTTTATCTTGTTACAAAGATAATGGGTTGATCACTACACATATGGTTTAATTATAGGACTTAGCATTAGGTGGCTCTTATGTTTTAATTGAAGCATAGGATTTAATTAATGAACCATTAGAGTTCAAATGCTATTTACCTAATGACACATGGGTTGGATCTCAAATATGGTTTAGGTTTCTTAGTTATAATCACTTAAGTGATACACAAACTAGAGTGGAGATATAATTCTAGGTTGTAGATATGAGATGATACCATATTGCATTGACTAGGTTTACTCTCCCCAATGCATGATAAAAATGGTTACTTGCTTAATATTTCATGTGCTAGGGTTTAACCTCTCCTAATCATGATAAGGTTGTTACTTGCTGGATATGTTATGAGCTTCCCTAATTACTAAGGATTTGAGAATTGGTTTTATCTTCTACCAATTAACTTCTATTATTATCCTCTATTTATCATTAAAGTATCTACATTGGTAATAATTATTTTTATAGTTAACTTTGGTCAAATGGATTGTTGGTTTCTCACCATATAAAGTATGGAGTTTTACTCTAAGGTTTTCTTAGGTTCTTTAATTTATGAAACATAGATATGGTAAGATTCTTCTTATGATCACCAAGTGATTCACAAGTTAAGGTTGGAATATGGGTGTAGGGTTGCTTATTAATTACCTCCCTATGATTTCCTGTGGGGAATAACATCTACTAATCATATAAGTGTTAGTATTTGGATTATTCTCCTATTTCTCCAAAGCATGGTCATGGATTAGGCATGATCCACTTGTTCTTAATATCTCTACTTCAAGTTCTTAGGGTTTATGATCATCACTCAATTTATAATGATCAAGGTTTGGATTCCTAAAGTATTCCTAATGGAATAGTCTTCACTTCTATGATCAAGTGTTGGCTTGATAAACTAAGCATAATATCTCCCTTATAGTTTCTTGGATGGACATGGCTATGGTTGTCACTATAGGTTATATCCCAGGAAAATGCCTGAGATATTCTGTTAGGGTTCCACTTAAATAATGTTGATATTATCATCTGAGTATATGGATAGTTCTCTCCCTCAAACTCAAGTGTTGCCTCAACTAACTTGAGTGTAACACCATAATTGATCCCTCAAGAATGGATTATTCTAGGTTATGGTGTACTCCTAATACTCTAGTTCAATGGGTGTCTTTTATTCTTAAATAGATAAAGCTATGTTTTGTATGACTGGTCTCTCTCATTTTTGAAAGGACTTTATTACTGACTTAAGGTTAGGCTCCATAGGGATTGATGCGATCATCAATATCTATGTTTAACATAAATGGTTTCTCTCTCTAGGCATGTCTTGAATAATATCCTAGGGTTCCTCTTAAAGATGATGATTTGAATACTTGGATGTATATCCAAGGTTTGGCTCAAGGTTTGTTAATGCTTCTCTAATAATTATAATAGAACTCTCACCTCTCTAGGTTTGATTCTTAACTATTTGGAATGGAGAAGAATTATATTCTTTACTTAAATCTCCTTGATTTGTTTCCAAGATTAAAGTAGAATGGATATCATAGGGTCTATGATAAGAGCATAGATTAGTTTAAGACATGGAGAAGATAAGTCAATAATGGTTTCTCCATTTTATTGTTACTTGTTTGGTAATTGATTAGATGTTCATATTTTATGTCATGGAATATCATGTTGTGATCTTCAATAAGTTCAAGTAGTTGATTTTATGAGTAAAGTGTGGTTGTGTTGATTATTAGTTCCATTTGATCTAACCCCTTAGATCAAATCATATTTACCCAAAACAAGGTTTTAACAAAGTCACATTGAGGTTTATAGCGCTTGACTTGATGAGCTACTTCAATTCCACCAAGGTCAAGTGAAACTTCGCCATCGTGATCGTTTTACTTTAAAGCGCGAAAATTCCCCAGATTTTCTATGCATGAATGCAATGCACACAACTGTTTCCTTTATTTTTGTAACCCCATTACCTGGGATATTACATTTCATGTGATCGATCTGTGGGTAAATTGTAACAATTGGTATCAGAGCGAGGTCGAAAATTTGAAGCTACGCTTGCCCCGGGGAGGCGACCCGTACTAGCGCCTCGGGGCGGGCGATTGTCGTTCGGCGGAACGACAAGGAGGAGACGGCGGAGAGTTGTCGTCGCAAGGTGGTGGTGGATGATAGTTGATGGGAGAGGTGGTGCCGAGGTGCGGTACCTGGAGTCTCGTCAAGATCGTCAGCCGGGAGTTTCCTCAAGGTGTCTTCGGAGAAGTCCGACAAGTCAAAGAGTCAAGTGTGTGCAAGTCTACATGTGCGGTCGTCGTCGTCGAGTCTGTGAGTTGTCGTGTCCAAGTGCTCGTCTCCGTGAGAATCTGTTGCAGTTGAAGCGCGTCAAGTGTGTGAGGTGTGGACGGTGTTCCGTGAGTTATGTCCATGTCCTCGTGGAGCGTCCTGGTTGCGGCCAGCAGGGTTCGGTGCGATGCCGAAGGCGGATGGTGGTAGGGAAAGCTACCGTAAAGCGAGGATGTGTGTGAGCAGTAGAAGGAGAAGCTATTGCAAGCAAGTACAAGAGGAGTATGGTGCGAACCGAGTGCGAGGATGCCAGCAATAGCGGTGGCACATAGGTGCGAACCGGGTGCGGCAGGGGCCGAGCAATGGCGGTGGCAAAGCATAGCAGAGCAGAGGTGCAATGCATGTTTCCTGCGTGGTCATACTGACTGTACAGACATGACAATAAGATGACGTGACGTGAAGCTGCGGTAGTTAAAATTGGGAGGAGTACAAGGAGACGACAAGTCATGATTAGGAGGAGATTGTTAGCAGTAATCTTGCCTAGTCTGTCGGAGTCTAACTAGGAATTAGAAGTAGCTTAGTTGAAAAGGTTGCAGTTCATGTAGGCGAGTCCTTAGTGTCCTAGTGTGTTTCAGGTCCAAGCTAACTGCTAGTACTACGTGTTAGTTCAGGTAAGAGTCATGTTAGTGTCCGGCTAGGATTATACTAGCTAGCTGTGTTGGTTTAGTTTAGGCAAGATGAGCTAGGTGAGTCTAGTCCGGTTTGGACTATAGTAGTAGGAAAGTGTGTTCTAGTACGGGTTGAGTTAGGAAATCCAAGTTCGAGTAGGTTTATTAGTTTGGCTTGGGTCGGTTGGCCGGCCGTGTATTTATACACATCAAGGCTGCCGTTTTGTAATCGTGAGTTGAGTTCAGAAAAGCAGAAAATAAAAAGAGGAAAATTATAGGGTGCGAGACGCACCCTTGGCTAAAGTTTTCGGTGCTCGTGTTTTTTCCTAGTTTCATGTGATCGATCTGTGGGTAAATTCCAACAATCGCTCTCGCTACCCCCATTTGGTATTTATTTATTGTTGTATTGCTGACTTGTGCCATGTAAGCGAATGCATGAATTACATTTTGTAACCTATTTGTCACAGTTCACCAAGCTTCATTATCAGAATTACGAGTTCGAGAGGTTCTACCCTATGCCGGGCGGAGGTTATGTGGCGACTTCCATCGATCCCGAGCCCACGGCGATGAGGCCAATCCGCATTGCCACCACCCAGCTTGTCCCGTCCCACCAGCATCGATGCACTTCGGTGAGCGGTACATCTAGGCCAAGAACATCCTGGCGGCGCTCAGTGGAGAGAAGAACGTCTTGTTCGGCGGCGATGTTATATTGTGATCCAAATTCCAAGAAGAGGCTAACTTCTGACGAGCGGAGCGAGGCCCGTCGCCGGTAGGCTTGGGCCGAGCGAGCGAGTCTGAAGGTGACCTTTGGCATAAGCGTCTTGGACATATGAGTGAGCTTGGCATGGCAGAATTGGCAAAGAGAGAGCTAATTGATGACTGCGATTTATGTAAGCTTGAGTTCTGTGAGCACTGCATCTTTGGTAAGCATAAAAGAGTAAAATTTAATGCTTCCGTTCATACCACCAAAGGCATTTTAGATTATGTACACGCTGATGTTTGGGGTTCGTCCCGTAGAACTTCTAATGGTGGTGCTAATTACATGCTTACTATTATTGATGATTACTCAAGGAAAGTGTGGCCATATTTCCTGAAACATAAATCTGATGTTTTTAATGCTTTTAAGAAGTGGAAAGTTATGGTAGAAACCCAAACTGAAAAGAAGGTTAAGATACTCCGTACTGACAATGGTATGGAATTTTGTTCAAATGAATTTGATGAGTTTTGCAGCAATGATGGGATGGTAAGACATCATACTATTTCATACACCCCTTAACAGAATGGCGTGGCTGAATGCATGAACAGGACCATTATTTCGAGGGCTCGCTGCATGTTGTCTAATGCAAAGATGCATAGAAGTTTTTGGGCTGAAGCAGCCTCCACCGCATGTTATCTCATCAATAGGTCACCTTCTGTTCCACTTGATAAGAAAACTCCAATTGAGGTATGGTCTGGTTCGCCTGCTGATTATTCAGATTTGAGAGTTTTTGGTTGCACTGCTTACGCTCATGTTGATAAAGGAAAGTTGGAGCCAAGGGCTGTTAAGTGCATCTTCCTTGGTTATGCTTCAGGAGTTAAGGCATATAGATTATGGAATCCTGAAACTAAGAAAATTGTGTTGAGCAGGAATGTCGTTTTTAATGAGGCGGTTATGTTTAATGATAGTCCGTCTACTGATATTTCTGATGCTATTGATTCTCCTGATGTTTCTGATGATGAGCAGCACAGAATTGGCGTGCAGGTGGAGCACGCAAAGGAGAATGAAAATGTGGTTCCTGAAACCAACAATGATGATAATGATGTTCCACCTTCACCACCTATTGTTCAGCGACAAGGACGGTCTATTGCTGCTGACCGCCCTAAGAGAATTATTGCACCTCCTACCCGATTAATTCAAGAATGTGATATTGTTGATTATGCTTTGAGTTGTGCTGAACAGGTGGAGCATGATATTGAACCAGCTACATATACTGAAGCTATTGCTTCGGTTGATAAAGAGAAGTGGGTAGGTGCGATGCAAGAAGAGATGCAATCGCTTGAGAAGAATGGCACATGAGATGTTGTGCACTTGCCTAAAGAAAAGAAGGCTGTCCTGCTGCAAGTGGATATTTAAAAGAAAGGAAGGTTTGTCTCCTAATGAGCCTCCACGGTTTAAGGCAAGGTTAGTAGCAAAAGGTTTCAGTCAAATTTCAGGTGTTGATTATAACGATGTATTCTCCCCGGTTGTGAAGCATAGTTCTATTCGTGCTTTCTTTGGTATTGTTGCTATGCATGATCTTGAGCTTGAGCAGCTAGATGTAAAGACTGCTTTTCTGCATGGTGAGTTGGAGGAGGAGATATATATGGACCAACCTGAAGGTTATGTTGTGCCTGGTAAGGAGGATCTTGTTTGCAAATTAAAGAGGTCCCTTTATGGTCTGAAACAGTCGCCACGACAGTGGTATAAAAGGTTTGATTCATTTATGCTTACACATGGTTTTGAGAGATCTCAGTATGATAGTTGTGTGTATATCAAGTTTGTTAATGGATCACCTATTTATTTGCTGCTATATGTTGATGATATGTTGATTGCTGCCAAGAGCATGAAAGAGATCACTATTTTAAAGAATCAATTAAGTAGTGAGTTTGAGATGAAGGATCTTGGTCCTGCTAAGAAAATACTAGGCATGGAAATTAAAAGGGACAGAAAGTCTAGTTTGTTGTTTCTTAGTCAGGAAAAGTACATTGAGAAAGTTCTTCATCGTTTTAATATGAATGATGCAAAGTCAGTTACTACTCCTATTGCTTCTCATTTCAAGTTGTCAGCTTTGCAATGTCCTAGCTCTGAAGATGACATTGAGTACATGTCTCGAGTTCCCTATTCTAGTGCTGTTGGTTCCTTGATGTATGCCATGGTTTGTTCACGTCCTGATCTGTCATATGCTATGAGTTTGGTCAGTCGATACATGGCTAATCCTGGTAAAGAACATTGGAAAGCTGTTCAGTGGATTTTCAGGTACCTTCGCGGCACATCAAAAGCTTGCTTGAGGTTTGGCAGGATTGGTGAGGGGCTCGCCGGATATGTGGATTCAGATTATGCTGGCGATTTGGATAAGAGAAGGTCCCTCACAGGTTATGTGTTTACTGTTGGTGGATGTGCCATTAGCTGGAAGGCTACTTTGCAGGATGCTGTTGCACAATCTACTACTGAGACTGAGTACATGGCTATTACTGAGGCAGGTAAAGAGGTTGTTTGGCTGAAAGGTTTATATGCTGAGCTTTGTGGAGATAATTCTTGCATTAAGTTGTTCAGTGACAGTCAAAGTGCTATTTACCTTACTAAAGATCAGATGTTCCATGAGAGGACAAAGCACATTGATATTAAGTACCACGCAATCAGAGATGTGGTTGCAAAAGGTAAAGTGAAGGTATGCAAGATTAGTACTCATGATAATCATGCTGATATGATGACTAAGCCCGTCCCTGTGTCCAAGTTTGAGTTTTGCTCAAGCTTGGTTGGTATAACTGTTTAGCCCAAGTGGCTATTGGCGCCAGCAAGTGTTTTCTTTGTTGATTCAGGTGTTTGTTGAAGTTCATGCTACAAGGAAATTGTCTCAATGTGGAGTTTGTTATATTATGATCCAAATTCCAAGAAGAGGCTAACTTCTGACGAACGAAACGAGGCCCGTCGCCGGTAGGCTTGGACCGATCCGTACCATCATTCTTCGTTTATTGTGCATCTCAATTGTAACATGCGACATGAGCTGGGGGGACGACAAGGCCGATCTGCCGTTCCCTCTCCCTGAAGGCTGGGTCGACGCTGCTTGCTCCTTTGGGACAACAGGGCTGGACATACGATGCTCAATGGGACGAAAAGCCGAGGGAGCTCAATAATGGTTACATGGATTACCAGTCCATGAAGAGGCGATCGGACCGATTCGTCTGCAAGCTACAAGACTACAGACTGAACACTATCCATTTGGTCGGTGACGAGCCCATTGGGGTTGATTATTATAACAACAAAGGTTTCAGATTTTCTCCGATGCCGAGCTGCCACCGTGGATTGGTCCTGACCATCGTCCCGATTTAGCCTCCAATAACCAGAAGCGAGGGTGGAGCCTGCGGTCGCGGTGGATCAGGGACCCAAATGAGATAAGAAAATCATCTAGCGAGCTGAATTTGTCTAGTTATTCCCATCTGTTCAAGTGCTTTCTTTACAATATGTATTCCGGATATTGTTCTAGCATTATCTTATGTATTCTCTGTTCGGTGTTGTGTGATGACTTGAATTTTGTCGCACATTTCGCTAGCCCGATCTTCTATTTGCTGCATCACCTCCAGTGCAGTACCTTCAGTCTTTTATAACCATTGGTCACTGCATTTTCAGCAAACCGACGCACATAGGCAACATCCGAACAAACTGTACCATTGCATAAGACATGGCCTTTTTTTGTGGAAGTTTAATGAACCTAGTTAAGTTTGTTTAAATGAATACTCAGGTGGAATTGCAATTTCAGCGAGTAGATCTTATTAATTGACTTGATTCTACCTCCTGTGGGCCATCTTGGTATTATTTTTCTAATAAAATTAGACGCAGATTTAGGCGTCTGTTCAAGGAAGAAATGTTCATGTAATTATGGCACAATTTACTCTTTGGAAAACACTAGCTGATCCGCTTGATCCTCTTTAACCAACATGCTGGGTTCTGATATGTAGATCAACAAGAAGTCAGGGAATCATACTGCACGTCTTCAGAATTTGTAGGATAATATCAATACATTTCGAAGAGTCGCAATTTACTCTTTGGAAAACACTAGCTGATCCGCTTGATCCTCTTTAACCAACATGTTGGGTTCTGATATGTAGATCAACAAGAAGTCAGGGAATCATACTGCACGTCTTCAGAATTTGTAGCATAATATCATACATTTTGAAGAGTGAAGAATAATTTATTCATGCTTATCTAACAATAAAGAATTACTAGACATGCCAACAACTGGCCTTTCTTCTAACCATCTGATCCAAAAAAAAAATTAGCGTCTGTTACAACTAACATGTTCCTGTTATGTCCAAAAGTTTGAATTTGTTATGATAACCGCCACCATCCCGCTCAACAGCAACCTGAGTATCAAACAGAACCCATTGTCCCTTCCTATTCTTAGTCTCCATATAGCAGATCCTTTAGCATCACTTGTCTGCGGCGTGGTTGAGTTTGCACCGTCAGATTTGGTGACATTGCTATCCAACTTACTGCATGACAAATAGCCACAACATTAGCACCGTGTGATGATCATTTGATCTCACATTTCAATATTAATGATATGTTTGAAAATGAGATGACACATGACCCTATTAATTTTGTCTTCAGATATCAAGCTTGCCACATACTGTAGAAACTGAATTTCGATATTACAGTTCAAGCTCTGGTAGATTTATTTCACAGTTCTATAGCTTGAGATATGCTTATGTTTTTGGCAAATCATCTAGTGAAAGGATTGAAAACAAATGGAAATCATATGCTCGTACAGAATGCAAAGTTAACAGCAAAAAAGGTGTCCTGAAACGATCAAACTACTGTCACCATGTCTCTATTCTATGTAGCATACTTAATCGGTTTGACAATATCAAGTGCATTACTGACAAATAAAATTAGCAATGTACCTTCCAAGAAATATGCAGCTGTCATGACCTGTAAAACAAAAGGAACAGATTAATTAGGATTAAAGAAGGACCTTCAACGTGAATTTGAATGTAATTGTTGCGAAACACTGAAGCCATAAAAACAAATTCATCAACATGAATATATGCATGGTCAAATATATTAGCAAAAATGTCTAGACACGTGTATTGGCCCCAGATGAGGGTTAAAAAAGAACGCAACTCCCAAACAGTCCAAAGAAAAGATGAATTTTCTCTGTTAAGAATTACCTGCACCTGTAAAAAATCTTACAAGTACAAATTTATCATTCGGATAATCCCACGGAAGTCGGAACCAGTCAAAGCAGGAACTGGTCCTAATTAGGAGTATTTACTAGTACATACCTATTTTTCCGATAAAGGCCACTTTATTACTCAAAAGATAGTATGTCAAAGATACAGTTTAGAGGAGCTTACACCTGGCGTCAGCATAACTAGGATGCACACAGACGCTAGTACATAGTACATTCAAGCCCACTAACTCTAGTAGCTTAGCCACAGAGAGCCTTGGCCTCCCATCACTGACGGGAATCGAACTTCGGTCGTTGGGGTGCGCCACTGGGACCCCAACCACTGGGCTAAGCCCACGTCGTCAGCTCTAGATATCAAAAGAGGAATTCTTTTGTGATGTTGAAATCCTGAATCCACCAGTAACTACATGCATATGAACAACTCCTACTCGTTCTACCTTGCACACTACCAGTTGGCAAAAGTGAACACATTCGATACAGCACTAAGTACTACAATTTATAAAAATAAAATGATTGGCCGTACTGGGAAGAAACCCGCAGCGCTGTTTTTGATAGAAGAAATTGGTGTGTACAACCCACGTTTGTAAGCGCGGAGGCTCGAACGCAGGCAGGTGAGGGGCCGTATCAGCACATCCTAGCCATCCGGGCACACCTCGGTTCACAGGGACTACAAATTATCATTCACTGGTACAGTCTGTAACTGTATCCCTGTTAGCAACAGAAAAGATATCCAAGCCCTAACATCATCAATTCAAGCCAACTATATACAGTGCTTTCATTCGGTTACTATGCGTACCAATCAATGTCTAACTGACAGACTAACAAAAGGATAAGCAAATTAGACACAGAACCACTATATGCTCAGAACCCAAAATTGGTGTTAATCTACAGTAGCTATTTTACAACATGGTCATGCATAGTAAAAGAACCTGGGAAGAGAAATGGGAGAAGACCAAATGCATGTGCATATGTAATAATACTATTCCCATACCAGACAAAGAGTACATGCTCCCCACATACATTCCAGTAGTCCGGTGGGCCACTTGCATGGATTACACTTTGTCTTGACTCTTGAACCATATTACGAATTTGATAAGGTCTAGATGGCATCTAGATCCCAAATTTCCCAGTATGCTCTTTATCTTTTCCCTTACTTTTTCTAAGAGAAAAACTAGTACATATTATCCAGCAGAATCATTATCATTTGTTTGGTTCAGGACAACGGCCACCATCCAAAGAGGTTCCTACTTGGCTACAACTAGCCTGAGTTCAGTACTTTACTTTTGCCACATTAGCTCAATGCAGTTCTTGTGGACGGTACAATAATCCAAAGGGCAAGAATGTCTCAGTTCTTAACCAGATCCTCTCACAGCCAGGTGCTAGGGTAGAAAACCATTGCATTTTCGATGACAACTTGTTCTGTAGATCACTATGACACAGTTACAACATCGGTGAACCATGAGTAAAAATGGCACCGTGATACTGGCAATATTTGACTGCAGTTCATCTTCTGATCATAGGACATGGAAGCAGTTAAACGGACACGATAATGAGACTTTGGGTACTGCTATTGATAGGGCAAGGTATGATATTGCCCCCCGAAAAAGGCAGAATTCAAAAGATTCCCGTTGCCACCCAACAATGCATAAACATCCAACCAAGTAGGTTGCGCATGAAAATGCAGTGCGTACCAATGCAGGAATATCACACGTAATCATAGGCAACAAGAAAGATCTCAGATCTCAGCTTTAGCTTTTGAAGCATGCCACATGCATAATGTATGCGAGAACTATACATCACTACTAGCCACGATCATACTTTTTTCAGAAATAGCAATCTTGTTCTGAAACTTGTTTCCAAGCAGTTCTGAAAGTAAGTTTAAAGAGAGGAGTCCATGCGAAACAGCAATCGTTTCCCCCATTTGAGTTCAAATGGATGCTAAGGTCCTATTAAGAAATTAAAAATTGAACAAAAAAATCAAAAGGTATAGACCAGAAAACAAAAATAAAATTCTAATAAAGCAGTAAGAAGAATGCGATGACAAAGCTGACGAAAGTGATGGGGGTGAACTATGAGGAGGTGTGTGTTTGGTAGTAGCCTTGGCATGTGATGTGAACATATCGTTGCTCCTGCTCACATGCGAGAAAGCGGATTCTTTTTCGCAATCTTGTGGTGCCTTTTTTCTCTTTGTGAAATGGTACTGGCGGTTGGACGTGCTCGTGCTGCCAATCAGATCAGCACGCCATGCCCAGAGCACTCTCTCGGACTTGACGGAGTACAAAACAAATCTACAGGCTGAACCAGCTCAGCTTGTGTCTCCTCTCTGATTTTACGTGGCAATGGAGTCGTGTCATATTAAAAAGTGCAGGCTATGTGTGCTCATCGATGTGCCCATGAAAGGGAGGACCCAGTTATCTAAAAGCTCACAGAGTTTTGGCCTTCATAGAAAGGTCATCTGAACAAAATGAATGATGTAGTTTGATAAATAACATTTTCGTGGCACTATTGAGTCTAAAGTACGGCTGGGTAATCTAACAGCTCACAATTTTGGCCTTCATAGAAAGGTCATATCTGAACAATTCTCTCAAGTTGTCGTTCCTCGTCAAGCCTAGAAGTAACATTGGAAGAGTTTGTGATTTTTAAACACTGATAAAATCTACTCACACTCAAGCTTGCTCATACTTAACACGAAGCAGCACTAGTCAGACCCCTACCTAGAAGGAAAAGCGACCGTTCTCCTAACAACATCGATGAACAAATACTAAGTGCACTTGTTTTTTGCTGTGGAAATGTTAAATGCTCTTATAGTGGTCTGAGGTCTCCAATCTCCAATGATAAGACAAACCGAACAACTTTAGGGAATGGTCTTCCATGAGTGCCATCTACTTTTGGGGCGTGACAATGGCGTCTATCCTACATTAAAATCGAAGCAAGGATCTTCAAGGGCGAAAAGCATTTCCACTGGCTTACTGACATACTACACGTCTGCACTTCTTCAGAGACTAAGCTGTGTATGCATTTCTTCACTCGGCAAGCCTCACTCACTGTCAGTCTGTACCTACTTATGAGCATGAGACTGTGTATTCAGGCTACAGGCATTGCTACTACGGTATATCTTTGTCAGTCCCAAGCAAGCAAGTACTACTATGGAACAGACAAAATGGAATGCAGAAAATTGCACACAACCAAAGCCCAGAACAGCCTATGATCACCAAATACAGTATTAAGCAAGGAGATCGAATTCATTTCTGGAGCAAATGTTATCTATATATGCATCAGCAGAATTCAGAGAATGGGAATAATACTCACTTGGATCGGTGGTGGTGACCATGCCGGCGCCCTGGAAGTAGCAGGATCCTCCGGCCTTGCCTTGCGACTGGTAGTAGGTGTTGAACGCGAATGACGCGTGGCTCCTCACGTCGTTGGGCTGGAAGCAGCTTTCCCCGGGCTGTATCGGCGTGCAGTCTGACCTCCCTGGGCCGCACGCCCAGTCCATGGCCGCCTGCACGGCCTTCTCGTCGGCGTCGTCCGCCGCGATGCAGAACGTCCGGTCCGTGGTGTCGTTGCCCAGGAAGCCGTCGGTCCCGTTCGCGTGGAGCAGGTACACCGGCGTGCCGTTGCCGTGGAAGAGGCCAAAGTTGGCCTCGGACACGGGGCCCGGGCGGAGGTCCTCGTTGAAGAGCTCGTAGATGTAGACGCTGGCCTGCGCCTGCGCGCCGGGGCGCATGGGCGTGCCGGGCTTGTCGGTGGCGACGTGCTTGATGAGGTTGGAGTTGTAGGTGTTGGCGTTGTCCCTGCTGGCGTAGGGCTCCTGCTTGCGGTCCCCGTAGGAGGGCCATCCGGTCTCTGTGACCAGCACCGGCACGGCGGCGCCGCCGGTGGCGTTGAGGTTCCTGACGGCGACGTAGACGGCGTCGAGCATGGCGTCGAAGACGTTGGTGTAGTGGAGCAGCGTGTTGGGGTCGACCATCTCGAGCGACGGCGGCAGCGGCTTGAACATGGCGTTGTCGACGGGGACGACCCCGGCGCTCTGCATCAGCGCGTAGTAGGGGTAGAGGTTGAGCATGAGCGGCGCGGAGGTGTTGGCGAGGTGGGCGAGGAGCGGGACGAGGAAGGACTTGGCGAGGGACTGGTTGAAGTAGGCCTGGGACGGCGGGAAGGGATCGAGCACGATGGAGAAGGGGAGCGGGGTGGAGACCGGGATGGAGGAGAGGTTGGCGGCGGCGAGCGCGGCGGCGAGGGACTGGATGGCCGGGAGGAGCACCGGGAGCGCGGAGGGCAGCGCGGTGGGGACCTCGTCGCCGACGGCGATGGCGGAGATGAGGCCCGGGTTTTTGGAGCTGGCGGCCGCGAAGGGGAGCACGCGGCGGGCCACCCAGGCGGAGGCGGTGGCCGGGGAGGAGCCGAGCGCGAGGAGCTCGTCGTTGGGGACGCCGACGATGGCGGTGGCGCCCGAGGAGGCGAGCGCGGAGAGCAGGCGCGGGTCGGCGTCGTAGAGGCGCACGTGCGTGATGCGCTCCGCGCGGAGGAACTCGGCGAGGTCCGACGGGGACAGCAGGTTGGTCACCGCCGTGCCGATCGTCACGCCCACGTACGGGGAGCCGGAGCCGCCCCCTCCCGCCGCCGACACCGAGCCTGCAGCGCAAACACAATCGAGGCCAAACATTCAGAAACAGAGCACGGTGGACGAACACAAGCGTGGGTGTGTGACAGAGAGCTTACAGAGCAGAGAGGAATGGAGGCAGAGGAGTAGGAGCAGGCCGCTGCTTCTCCCTCCTCTGCTCCTAGTCCCCATTGGGATTTGGGAGCGAGCTTTTTCTGCTCCAACTTCTCCTGGTGGTATCTGTCCGCCTTGCTGGGGATTGCCTCCCTCTTGATTTGAGTAAGATTGGCGCTGCTTTCAATGACTTCCCTGCTTGCTTTCTCTGGGAATTCCCCTTTCCTTGTGGGAATTTCGCTCTCAACGTGAGCTCGTGCGCTGGTGCTACGGGAGACTGGACTCTCCTGGACTGGAGGATGAACTGATGGAGGACGGTGGTGTGCGTGGGAAAGCTGAGGATGACGGGATGGGGGGAATTTGGAGCAGGGAGGGGTTGGTGAATGGTGATTGCCGTTGCAGATGGAGTGAATCTGGAATGGGCTGTTTGTTTTGTTTCTTACCTTCTTGGTGGTTAGCTTCTCCTTCTCCAGTAAATAAATATTAATTAGCGTCTAAATAAACTTGCTTTATTACGCTTTTAATGGGGAAGGGACAAGAGGCAGTGAGCCGGTGACAGTGGACAGTGACACTGAGGCATCTGGATGGTGGGACCGCGCCTCCATCAGACCGGAGCGGTTCACACTTCCACTTCACTCCATGCTGGTGCTGGCTGTGCAAGCCTGGCTTTCTTGTCATCACTCATCAGGCGTTTCTTGTAGTGCACTAAATTATTATGCCCGTCTAATTTTCAACAAATTGAAATGTTCATCAAAACATATTACTTCCTCCGATTCCTTTTAATTGACTAGAACTTAGTACAAGAAATACAGTATATTCTGTAAAGAACAATATTTCGATCAGGTAGATTGGCTACTCGGATACCTCGAGCACCATCAATCTCATGTATTTATATTAGGTACAATGTCGGTATGATTATAACGTATAGGACTAGGACTTCCCTATTGACTCATACACAAATTCTATCTCTAACACCTTCCCTTAATCACAACTTCGACAAGTTGAGATTATATTTGAAGACTTCAAAAGCGTGAACAGGAAGTGGCTTTGTGAACCCATCTGCAACTTGATCTTTAGAAGAGATAAAACGAATCTCCAATTGTCTCCTCAAAACTCGTTCTCTGACAAAGTGAAAATCAATCTCAATATGTTTTGCTCTAGCATGAAAGACTGAGTTTGCTGACAAATATGTTGCTCCCATATTATCACACCATAAGCATGGTGTCTATGTTAGTCGAACTCCTAGTTCAGCAAGTAATGACTGCACCCATATCACTTCAGCAGTAGCATTTGCTACAGGCTTATACTCTGCTTCAGTACTTGACCTTGAGACTGCAGCCTGCTTCTTAGCACTCCAAGAAATTAAGTTTGGTCCAAAAAAACACAGAAAATCCCCCCGTGGACCGACGGTCATCGACACAACCAGCCCAGTCTGCATCAGAGAAAGCACTGACAAGCGTGGAAGAGGACTTGAGAAAAGTAAGTCCAACTGTCATGGTATGCTTGACATACCTCAAAATACATTTGGTTGTCCAATGAACAGTAGTGGGAGCATGCAAATACTGACACACTTTGTTAACTGCATAGGAGATATATGGTCGTGTAAGAGTAAGATACTGCAAAGCACCTACCATGCTCCTGTAGTTAGTGCTATCTTCAGGGCCCAACAAGTCTCCCTGATGAGCAGATATATTTTCTGAGGAGGAGAGCAGTGTAGAAACACCAGTACAATGAACCATGCCAACACGGGTCAATATATCTTGAGCATATTTTGCCTGACTGAGAACTATACCATTAGCAACCTTCTGTACTTCAATGCCCAAGAAGAAATTCAGATCACCAAGATCCTTTAATGCAAACTCTTGACTAAGATCCTTCAACAAGGCACTGAGAGGAACTAGCAACAATTATATCATCAACATATATGAGCATGTAGATGGTAACACGATACTTATGATAGATGAATAACGAAGTATCAGACTTAGAAGCAACAAAACCAATAGCCAGTAACTTTGTGCTGAGTCGAGAATACCATGCCCGAGGTGCCTGTTTCAAACCATATAGTGTCTTGTCAAGCTTACAAATGTAATGTGGTTGAGATGCATCTTCATATCCAGGTGGTTGTCTCATATAAACCTCCTCTTCCAGAACGCCATGAAGAAACGCGTTCTTAACATCCAACTATCGCAAGCTCCATCCTCGAGAAACAGCAATAAACAAGACAAGACGAACAGTGGCAATCTTAACAACATGACTGAAAGTATCCTCATAGTCAATACCGTACCTTTTCTTGAATCCTTTGGCTACCAGTCGAGCCTTATATCTATCAATATAGCCATCTGACTTGCGCTTGATTTTATATATTCAACGACAGTCAATAATATTTTACATGAATGAGGTGGAACCAATCTCCACGTCTTATTTTTCATGAGAACAACAAACTCTTCATCCATAGCACCCTTCCAATTTGGATCAGCCAATGCAGAGGACAGATTTGTTGGTTCGTCAGTAGTACATGACAAAAGCCAGCGAACAATTCCGTCTGTGTATGCGCGGGGCTTGACAATACCACGCGATGCTCGTGTTGTAGGACGAACAGATGGTGCCGCAGGAGGGAGCACAACATTTGGAGGGGCAGAAGATCCAGCAGTGGGGTTGGAGGGGACATCAGAGGGCCCACCAGCTGGTTCGGCAGTGGCTGATTGTGCAGGCGGGTGCAGCGGATCCGGTGGGGTGACTGTGGGCTCCGGTGTGCCTGATTGCGCGGCGCTGGAGAGGTGGCCGGGTGACCCGGCCATAGAGGATCCGGCGGGGGACCGCGCCATGGGAGAATTCCCGCGCGCCCGCATGCGCGCGCCTGGCGCTGTCGGGGCAGAGTGCTCCCGATCCGAGGCGGGAGGCGATCCCGAGGAGGATCCGCTCAGGAAATCATCCTGGAAGTATGTGCTTCTGTTGTTTTCACCTGAAAACTCAAAAGAGTCATATGAATGGTTGGGAGCAGCGTTTTGGCTCAAATTTTCACCGCTGCAATGTTTTGGCGACCTGCATCATGCGGAACTTGAGGAACAAGACTAGTAGATGGGTTAATAGCATGAGTATTTTGCATATGTAAATCACTACCAATATCGTTCCCCTCCTCAAAATTGTGAAGTGACGGATCAAGAAGAAGAATCTGTTTGCGGAGAAGAGCCCCAGCATCAGGATGTAGTGTTTTGAATGGAAAGACAGCCTCATCAAAAACAACGTCACGAGAGATGTAGACACGGCCGGTGGAAACTTCAAGACATTTGACACCTTTGTGACGAGGGCTATAGCCGAGAAAAACACATTGTTTGGATTGGAATGCATGTATTCGTTTATTATATGGACGAAGATTAGGTCAACAAGCACAACCAAAGACACGGAGAGATGAATAGTTAGGTTGAGTACCTAGAAGGCGATGCACCGATGTATCATTATTAATGACTTTTCTAGGAAGCATGTTGATGAGATATGTGGCCGTAAGAAAGGCTTCATCCCAAAATTTGAGAGGCATACCGGCATGTGCTAAAGCAAGACCAACCTCAACAATGTGGCGATGTTTGCGCTCAGCAGGACCATTCTATTGATGAGCATGGGGACAGGAGACAAAATGAGATATTCCTTGTTGTTGAAAGAAGGAGTTTAACTTAACATATTCCCCTCCCCAATCAGACTGAACAGCAAGGATCTTCCTGTCGAATTTGCGTTCAACAAGTTTTTGGAAATTGACAAACGCAGCTAAAGTATCAGATTTCTTCTTAAGCAAGTAAATCCATGTAAATTTACTATAGTCATCAATAAAGCTTACATAGTAATTATGGCGACCAATAGAGGTAGGTGCTGGATCACATACATCAGAGAAAACTAATTGTAGAGGGACCGAAGAAACACAGGTGGATATAGGATAGGGAAGCTGGTGACTCTTAGCTTGTTGACTCTTAGCTTGCTGACAGGGATCACAAACTGAAGAATTACTACTATATCTAATACAAGGGAGTTTATTTTTGCTTATAATTTGCCTAACAATAACTAGAGAGGGATGACCTAAACGACTATGTCACTGGGACTAGGACAGCTTGCCGGCGACAAAGGCATGCTTCGAGTATGGTGAAGAGACCAAGGATGAAATCAGAGGGTAGAGGCCACCAACACACCGTCCTCTATGGATGATTTTCAGGTGACCTGATCCTTAATTAAAAAGAAGAAGGGGTGAAATTCGATAAACACATGATTATCTAATGTGAAGCGATGAACAGATAGCAAACTTTTGGACGCATTTGGGACATGTAGGATATTACGAAGTTGGTAATTTTTAGAAGGGTTACGAATTATAGAGTGACCAACATGTGAAATACTCATACCTTGCCCACTGGCGGTGTTGACCCTGTCATGTCCTTTGTAGGCGTTGAAAGAACATCTCTCATATTATGTTTTGTGTGTTTGATGTCAATGTATGTGATACACTAATGTTTGTTTAAGTGGTACAGGTTTTATCTATAGATACATATATGTGTGTGATGGATGTGGTTAGTCGTGTCAAAATGAAGCTGAACAGGATCACCAGGCCGGATAATCCGGGCCGGATATTAGCAAAATATCCGGGCCCCTTTTTTTGGCTAAGGACTTGAGGAATTGTGGCTCAGTATGCTTCTAGACAGGGGCCGGATATTTGCCCGGTTTTGTCCCAGGGCCGGATTATCCGGGCCGGATATTTCCAAAATATCCGGGGCCCTCGAAATCGGCTAATGTGGTGACCCAGCGTACCACTGCATGGTGTAGTACACAAGTCGTTGACATAACACAAGTGAAACACCGTTCCACTCATATTACATCTCTCAGAGTGGTACAACATAAACATATGCGAGTCCAAGGTATGTCTATAGAAGTACACACGAACTGTTTACATAAGATCCACACAGCCTCCTACTTTACAGTGAGGTAACACTTCAAATAAAGCTCCAGAAGAACGACTCGTAGTCTAACTTGTTTCTAACTCCAGATTATGAGCTACTTGGCTTGCTATAGAATTCTAGCTACTTAGGTGCTAGGATTAGGGAAAGGTTCCCTTTTATTTCTAGTCTAGGTTTCCATAATAGTTGATGCAGAAGTTGACTCCATTGACTGCCTTGATTGGATTCTTCATCTTGTTGCAGTTGACTCCTTTGTCTTCGAGTTCCGCGGTAGCTTCTCCTTCGGTGCCTTGATCTAAGAAGGGGGTTCAAACGAGATAGAATGAGTACGAGCGTACTCAGCAAGTTCATATTAGGAAATAGGTGTATCATGCACTAACTACAGCCATAGACCAGAAAGTCATAGGTCAATGCAAGTTTTTGTAATCATTTCTTCAAATGGTTTATTTTATTCTGAAAACTATGCCCGTCAGTCTTCACAGGTTGACTAGAACTTCGTGGAGTTCCTTTCTTGCCGCGTTCGCAGTTCCCTTCCCGGAACAGGGAGTGACAGTCACAATTCTTGATACCCTCTGCAGAGGTGCGTTACTTTACCCCACAAGAGATCTTAACCATGTTGCCGGCCGAGAGTATGTCCCCGTCCACACTTCCTTTGGTGTGAGGCCCAGTATAAGATCCAAGCCAATCACTGCCTTCTCCGCGACCCTGCAAACCCACCCTTTTGTCCAACCGTACACCTCCAGTAGACTTCCCCCGATAATACGGCTTTACTCATGGTGTACTCCGGACAATCCATCATAGATCGTAGAGCTTATCATCACTAATGGATGGGGATTTAAAAGGATATCCCAACCTATTGCAGCAGTGCCTCCAACACCCCACCGGCTCTACAGATCCGTTGGCGTGCAGAAGGGAAAAGATACAGCTGACTTCCCCAGAGCCATTATAGATCTTATGGATAACGCGATATGTACGGCGCTAGAATCACTAGACGGCATTGGTAATTAATCATAGGGTGATATAACCCATGCAATGGAACCTCCACCATATCAACACATACCATGGTTCCATTGCCCACCACATAGTCATATTCATAATTGTAAAATAATACTTTGCTTTTCAATGCATGAGTGATAAGTATAGTACTTTGCATATAGTTTGATACAAATAATCAAATGACATGAGCAAGCGATGAACTTGCCTTTCTTGACTGCAAGATTATGCAGGCAAAAGCTTCGATACGTGAGAACTCCAAATGCTGAAATACCATCATTGTCCGGTAAGGACAATGTTTAAAGAATTGGCAAAGATGCTATAATGCATAGTATGAGATGCAATCGTCCCGAGCGTAACCTAACCTCAATGATTTAGGATGTATGAGTTGTAAAGATTTCTTTAGGGTTGGTTGCATTTTTAGAATGGTTCTCAAACAAGGTTCTTATTAGGGTTTGGTTATATTAGCATCATAACCAAGTGATATTAGACATCATAACAATCATACACATATAGAATAGTGATGGAATAATATGTAAAGAACAGTGGTCAATTTTAAGTTCTACAGGACATGGTTGATGTTTACTTATACTATACTTCAAAAGAATAACTTTCGAAGAACAAGTTAAATAAGAACATGAACTACTATACATAGGAGCTATTGCTTTCTAGGGTTTACTATTGGTTTCCTTTAGTTTCACTAATAAGAACTAGTTGGTTCTTAACTTGGAATGGTTTCTATATACAACAAGTATTGGCAGGGTTATTACTATGGTTGATTATGGTATCATATCAAGGAATGATGGTCAAGGTGTTGCTATGAGTTAGCTATTAGGGTTTACTATGGTTTCACAATTGCTTTACTAAATAGTCTCTAATGGTTTCTAAGCTAAGTGGCTTATCATTTCCTAAGTAGGGTTTAGTGGAATAGGAGTATGTGATGTGAAATGGTACACAAGGTTGATACTAGGGTTCATAATTATGGTTCTACTAAATTATGATGGTTGAGGTTGATCCTAATGGTATGGTATATAGGAGTGATGATCAATGGTGCTAACATGTGGTAACAAGCTAGGGTTTATACCTAGGTGATACTAGTGAATCATATAGGTTTTAATTAAGAATAGGAACATGAAATGATAATCTCATGTGACTTGGTTTTTATGTTGGTGGATCATGGACATGCATTCATTGGTTACTCATCAAGGTTCTACATGTAGAATTGAGGTGACTATGATCACATGGGCTAAACCCCTAGGGTTTTAGGTTTGCAACTACTATGGATGAACACATGAAATAATGAGATCAATGTCTTACTTAAATTAAAACTAGGGTTTCTAAATTATGGTACAACTCCTAAAATAATAATTGGTAATAGAAATGTGGTAACTAATTACTTTGAATCAAAATTAATAATGGTTTACCATTTTATTAATCTCCACAAGATTTAATAATTAGAGTAACTCCTATTTTGGTTTAATTAAGAAACAGGGTTTAATAATTGTTATTAGGTTTTAAAATAATTAACTTGTTAACTAAAGATGTTTAAGTAAATAACTTTTGATTTACCAAAATAATATTGGCTTATAAGATTTTCTTGAGTTATTACTATTTAAAGAAAATAGAAAATAGTAATTTGCAAATTAGGGTTTATGAATTACCATTAATAATTAAGTAAATGCAAATATGATAAATAAAATTAATCTTAACATTTTACTTGGTTACTGAATAGTTAAAATTTAATTTTTAAACTTCATTAATTATTGAATTCAAATTGTATTTTAAATAATTGAAATGGCATAATTAATAAGGTTAAAAGTAAATGGATTTTTATTTTGACACACATTTTTGTTTTATATTTTATTTGAATAGAGTTTATTTTTGTGAGCATTTTGATATATTATTTATATTTTTCTGAGTTGAAATGGATTTGATATAATTTTTCAAAGTTTTAGTATTTACTGGAATTTGAAATAAAGCAAAAATACTAAGCATACCGGTTCACGTACACCCGCAGCGACTGACTGGTGGGACCAAAACATATGTTGACTGCCACGTTGGCGTGGACAAGTCAAAGACCACACGGGGTCCTACAGGCCACGTCGGCCTCGTCGGTCAATGGCCGCCGGTGGTCAGCGCACGACGGCGCCGCCGTTTTACGGCCCCCCGGGAAGAACTACTGGGATCATTCGACTCCTCTCGAGCTACTGAACACGATGGTCGTGTTGCCCCCTCGAATAGATCACCGGAGCTTCGCCGGTATTCATGTCCGCGGCGGCGCGACTCCGGCCAAACGGCTACCTAGCGCTACGGTGGATGATTCGAGAGGATAAAAGGTGCTACAGACGCGTAATCATACCCTGAGTCTTCTGAGATGGTCGCCGGTGATGATTGAGGGCTCAGGCGAGCTCCACTTCGCCATTCCTGGCGATGTACTGCGGGAGAAGATTTGGAAATTGGCTGCACACGCACCTCCCCTGGATGCTCTGCTTGGTCTGTAGAAAGAAGACGTCGAGGCGCACCTCCTCGACCCAATGGTGGACTCCGGGGTGGCTCTCATCGACGGCTAGCCGGAGAACAGCCGTCGGTGGTTTTTTTTTATTGCCAGAGATATAAAGGTTCTGGGAAGAAATGGATGGGCGGCAAGATGCTAGGGTTTCCTGGCGGTGCTCTAGGAATATTTATAGGGCAAGAGAGGGTCTGGTTCGTCGGCTCGCCGGCGGTACTGGCCGAGATGCGATGGCGATGGTGAGCTGCATTCGGGCGTGAATCTTGATGCGATTGGGATAGGCTCGGACGCGAGAAACTTGTACGAAATTCAGAGATGGTCTGCGATGTCCGGCGGCGTCTCTATCCTTGACGAGGACGTGTCGAAGCTCCCCCACCGCGCTGTCGTTGCCGGGAAGGAAGACGAAGCCCCTTTTCTTCTCTCTGCCGAAATGGTAAGGTGGGTCGAATTTGTTCGTGGGCTGGGCTGCTCCTGGTCCCCTGCTGGGCCAACAACGTGGGCTGTTACTGGGTTGCATGGCCAGGTAAGGCAGGTGAGTTTTCCCTCTCTTTCTTATTTCAAATTTCTATTTTCTGTTTTTATTTTATGTTTGATATTTCTATTTGAATTCAGATCTGATTTCTATTTTGTTTTGCAGGTTCAAAACTATTTGAATATCAATATCATTTTATGATAATACTCACTGCCTAATTCTTTTGTTTAACAACTATTGAATTTTTTAATTAAAGTGACACTTAGTGAGGTTTAATTAACAAAGAAATAGGTTTAGCTTTTTATCTCACTTCCTTTTAATTTAGGAACCAGATCCATTTAAATGGTTTGAAATTTATAGCTGGTGCATAATGAACTCATGATTAGGTTAAGCTAGTACTTAATAATATGGATTGTTTACATATAATTCTCCTTATGGCTAGAGTTTAAATTAAATGATAATGAGAATGAGATGAATTCATCATTTTATGTGAAGGATTATTTCTTAGGGTTTAAGAAGATAGTGTTATAACCTCTATAATCATCAATCCATCTTTGACTTAAATTATTTAACATGAATCCTATATTCCTCATGGTTAATTCAATTGCTCTTGTGGTGATTCTATTTTATAAACTACCATTTCATTTGGTTCCCAAAGCAAGTACTTGGGAAGCAAAATAGAATTGAATATTGGTTCACTCTACTCACCACATGGTATTTAGTTCTAAGTATCTATGGCTTGGTTTATACTTGTGATCCATGATACAGAAGTTAGGGCATAATATTTCATGTGGAGTGAATTCTATGTGAAAGGTTTAGAGCTTTAGTGATGCTTTACTAATTGAAGTATAAAATAGGCATGAGGCATGGCAGGGTTCTAGTTATAATCCAAGTTAATCCATGGGTTGGAATTCAAATGTAGTTTAGGGTTTAAGTAGTGATCACCAATGTGATACACAACTAGGATTAGAATATGAGCATAAGCTTTGGTTATGTTTCACTAATGGAACATGGCTCTCATCTACAAGATTAAAGGTTGGTTTAAACAAGTAAGATGTAATACTACTCTAAAATTCTCTAGGATAGACATGGCTATGGTTAGCATCTATAATCTCTCTCACTTCTAAATGTCTTGTAATAGCCTAAGGTCCTACTCAAGATATGATGATATGATCCTCTAAAGATATGGTTTGCCTAGGGATTCTACCTTGCAATATTCTGTAGCTTGTTCTTCAGGAAATCTGATAAACCTGCATCTTGTGGTATGCCTCCACCTCCTAGCTTCTTCATCTTGATCCTAGCTAATTCACATGGAGTGGCTCTATGTGTTTGTTCTCATGTATCATGGTACTTGATGAGCAAATGGATGAAGGGTGTGGCTCTATTTATAGGCTTGGGCAAGCTCTAGCATCATGACACATAGGTGGTGACTCTTGTGTTGGGTTGATGAGTAAGATGCTTGGTTGTCATGCCCTCATCCATAGCAATCCTTTGAGCATGAGGTGGCAAAGCTTGGGATGCAAGTCATGTAGATATTTTCATCCTATGTGGCAAGATCATTATCCTCTCATATGATTTATTTTTGGTTAGCCAAGTGGCATTTGTTACTAAATATCTTGTGGATGGTTTTATTATTGTGTATGAGTCACTATATCATATTGGATTGGATTTATATTATAATATTGATCAAAAGATCAAGGTTGAAGGTTATTCCTCAAATTTGGATAGTTGGTGTTTGATTTCACCAAGGCATGATCATATGAGTTTCAAAATACTCATAGTTAGTTTTATTCAAATAGTTTTAACTATAATTCGTAATGTAAACGGATTTAGTTTTATGATATTCCATGTACTTATTAAGTTATGATTTAAATAATAATGTGTGGCTTTTCTGCACTTTAGACCCTGTGGTTTACCTTATTTTGTAATAATTTTAGAAGCGAATTAAATTACACACAAAGGTAGTTGCTAACTTTTAAGTGTTAATAAGTTAGGGTTTGATTCTTAAAGAATGTGTTGTTGTAAATATAATTCCATTTGATCTAATCCATAGATCAAATCATCTCTACCCAAAACAAGGTTTTGACAAAGATCACAGTGAAGTTTATAGCGCTTGACTTGATGATCTACTTCAATTCCAGCAAGTCAAGTGAAACTTCAGTTACTGTGGTATGTTTTATTTGAAGCGCAAAAATTCCCCGGATTTTCTATGCATGAATGCAATGCACACTTTGGTGTTCTCTCATTTTGTTGCCTCTAAACCTGGGATATTACAGCCTCTCCCCCTTAAACTAAACTTCGTCCCGAAGTTCGAACGCTCTCATGTTTCGGAATTATTGAAATGTCTTGAACAGATCACCATCCTTCAACTCTATGGTGATCACACTAGATATAGTGAAATATATCCCTTGTCCAGATCCTTCCTGGAGTCTTCTGATGTCTGGCACTGATACTTTCTTCTATTCTATGATTTCTTCCAACACTCTAAGCTTATAGACTTACTCTCCAAAGATTATTGAATTAAACATCTTATTGTGTTAATGGACTTTAATAATGGTTGTGGTGACATCTTCCTATTTGGGTACTCAAATCTTGGTTCTACCAGCTGCGGTAATCCAGCTGCGGTGTAATATGGCACTCCGATTACTAGCTGCGATACTCAAACCTTAATTCTAAAAAAAATTGTGTAAAGTAAGGTTTTGTTGGTCCTACCTACCATAACGAAAGTAATGGTACTTCGTAAGGTATTACGATAGGCATGGTCCTGGTTGTTTAGTCCTACGAATGGATTAGACTCATTTAGTCCATACAATCATGGCTTCTAGTTTGTACTAGTTATCTTCCTTTTGGTTTCTTTAGGTTCCATGAAAGGAATCTTTCTAATAATTATTAGTTTTAGTGTGGTCGAACCCTTTTTCTTTAAGCCTTCTTAAGCCTTGATTGTCTTCCGGCATCTTCTTCATCCAACGTCATTATCTTAAGCTTACTTAAGTTCTCTTGGTTTTGGAGTAATTACCTTTACCCACTCAAGTTAAGGTCTAACCCTTCCTTCCTCGAGATATGAACCTCGGCTTCTGGTCTGACAACCTCCTGAGAGTACTATTATATGGATAGTTCCCAACAACCTTATAAAAATAAGATCGGACTTCCTCTCAGTTCAGACCTTTTTCTCCGTCTATCATACTCCAAATAATATCTTAATACTTCTCATTCAGCCTTCCTCTCCCCCTTGGAGTTTATTAATGATCTTCAAACTTCCTTTCTTCTAATCATTAAACTCCAAGGTGAGGTAGTTGGTTTAAGTCTGGTTTATATTTTGTACCTTTCTAAAGTCTCACGAAGAATTCTTTGTGGTGTATCCACATAGTTGTGGGTATCCATTATGAATCCTCCGACTAAATATTTACCAACTACGAGATACCAGCTGTGAAATACTAGCTGCGGAATTCCCCTTTCTTTTAGGGTAAAGAAATGTTCAGGCTGTGGGCTATCTGGTACCAGCTGCAGACTACCTAGTACCAGATGTGACTTATTGGATACCAGCTGTGACTATGTTATGGTTTTAGGTAATATCTACCTACCAGATGTGGCTACTTTTATAGTTTTAGTCAAGATACACCTCACTTCACATTCTTTCTCTTCATGGTTATCCTATATCAGCTGCGGTCTTATGATACCAGCTGCGACTTCACTTGTCTATTTTCCTTCTTCTAGGGTTTGTTTTGCAAGATAACCACTTGTTGATACTATGAAAATAGTATTGTAAGTGACTTCACTTGCATTCCCTTCTTCCAGAATGAATACAGCTCTACTTCTTCTGCTCCATATTCACTATTTTGCTCACTTTCATGATACTTCCATGTTGAAATACTCCTTGATTAAGGATAAAAGTGAGTTTGATTGGTCCTTCCTCTAGAGTATTGTGGTTGCTTCCCATAACTTTACTTCCTTCTTTAAGTGAACCTTCATTTTGACTTCAAAATCTTCGGAATTCGTCACTTCCTCACACGAATACCTTTACCCCCTAGACCTATAACATCAAGTAAGAGCTTGATATTGCAACATGCATTTGCATATCAAAGTCAAACTTCATGTATGGATCTAGTCAATCAATGAAGATTCAAGAAAATCCAAGAAAATCCAGCTTTGTGCTTATAATACACATCCTTATATGCCTGAATATAATAATTGGGTAAGACATCCCTAAACATCAGGATCAGATGTGTAGTATATAACACCACATAAGATAGGTTTAGGTTGTGATACTTAGCACAATACGTGAATTTCTACTATTTGTCTCAACATTTATCTTAATTGCACATTTGCAATGAGGCAAACTTGAAACAAAATGGCCTGGGATAGTTGGAGTTAACCTAGTTTTCTTTGGAAGTACTAACAAAATAGGCTACCATATATATGTGCTATTGAAGACTACTTCCTATAATACAATTAGTTCTAACATGTCTATTCTAAACACATGATTGTTTAGAATATACCACATTTAACTCTAGGATTTCTCTATGTAATATGCTCTAAATAAGCCTTCTTTAAATTAAGGACTATGGTTCTAACATTCTTGACACAGTTTCCAGGATTTTAAGGCCTAAGCTTTCGAACTATTCCCTAAATCCTACTCCTTATCATCCTTTTGTTATCTAACTTATGATGTTCTACTCCCTCACATCATGATTCTCAAGTGAATCATATATGATTACCAACTTTACCATGAAAAGTAGACTTAAATATTCCTATCACTCTTCCTTACCTCCTATGATTGACTCATCATAGACATATACTACCTTATATAACTTATCTCCCTTACTTAACATCAGTCATTTGACATTTTAAATGACTCTTACTTAACCATAACATGACTTGGTATACATCTTCCAATAGGATATCTTCCTTATGGTTGTATCCTCTCTTTGGACTACCATGTATTGTATACCAATTGTGGTCTACTACCACCATTTATCTTAAGCTTCAATGGTGTTCTAATTATTTGGAATGAAACCATATAACTAACTAACTTTACTTAAGAAAGATAGATAAGAAAGATTGACTCAAGTGTGTCAGGATTATTCTCAAGTGAATACCCATCTCAAGTCAAAAGAATAGTTGATTTAGCATAGTTGGCTTAGCTAAAACACTTCCTATAGACACTACCAAAACCTATAGGTCTCCTTTAAAGGGTTTTAATCCTAGGGTCAAAGCATTTGCTCTGATACCAGCTGTGGTGACCCAGCGTACCACTGCATGGTGTAGTACACAAGTCGTTGACATAACACAAGTGAAACACCGTTCCACTCATATTACATCTCTCAGAGTGGTACAACAGAAACATATGCGAGTCCAAGGTATGTCTATAGAAGTACACACGAACTGTTTACATAAGATCCACACAGCCTCCTACTTTACAGTGAGGTAACACTTCAAATAAAGCTCCAGAAGAACGACTCGTAGTCTAACTTGTTTCTAACTCCAGATTATGAGCTACTTGGCTTGTTATAGAATTCTAGCTACTTAGGTGCTAGGATTAGGGAAAGGTTCCCTTTTATTTCTAGTCTAGGTTTCCATAATAGCTGATGCAGAAGTTGACTCCATTGACTGCCTTGATTGGATTCTTCATCTTGTTGCAGTTGACTCCTTTGTCTTCGAGTTCCACGGTAGTTTCTCCTTCGGTGCCTTGATCTAAGAAGGGGGTTCAAACGAGATAGAATGAGTACGAGCGTACTCAGCAAGTTCATATTAGGAAATAGGTGTATCATGCACTAACTACAGCCATAGACCAGAAAGTCATAGGTCAATGCAAGTTTTTGTAATCATTTCTTCAAATGGTTTATTTTATTCTGAAAACTATGCCCGTCAGTCTTCACAGGTTGACTAGAACTTCGTGGAGTTCCTTTCCTGCCGCGTTCGCAGTTCCCTTCCCGGAACAGGGAGTGACAAGTCCACAATTCTTGATACCCTCTGCAGAGGTGCGTTACTTTACCCCACAAGAGATCTTAACCATGTTGCCGGCCGAGAGTATGTCCCCGTCCACACTTCCTTTGGTGTGAGGCCCAGTATAAGATCCAAGCCAATCACTGCCTTCTCCGCGACCCTGCAAACCCACCCTTTTGTCCAACCGTACACCTCCAGTAGACTTCCCCCGATAATACGGCTTTACTCATGGTGTACTCCGGACAATCCATCATAGATCGTAGAGCTTATCATCACTAATGGATGGGGATTTAAAAGGATATCCCAACCTATTGCGGCAGTGCCTCCAACACCCCACCGGCTCTACAGATCCGTTGGCGTGCAGAAGGGAAAAGATACAGCTGACTTCCCCAGAGCCATTATAGATCTTATGGATAACGCGATATGTACGGCGCTAGAATCACTGGACGGCATTGGTAATTAATCCTAGGGTGATATAACCCATGCAATGGAACCTCCACCATATCAACACATACCATGGTTCCATTGCCCACCACATAGTCATATTCATAATTGTAAAATAATATTTTCTTTTCAATGCATGAGTGATAAGTATAGTACTTTGCATATAGTTTGATACAAATAATCAAATGACATGAGCAAGCGATGAACTTGCCTTTCTTGACTGCAAGATTATGCAGGCAAAAGCTTCGATACGTGAGAACTCCAAATGCTGAAATACCATCATTGTCCGGTAAGGACAATGTTTAAAGAATTGGCAAAGATGCTATAATGCATAGTATGAGATGCAATCGTCCCGAGCGTAACCTAACCTCAATGATTTAGGATGTATGAGTTGTAAAGATTTCTTTAGGGTTGGTTGCATTTTTAGAATGGTTCTCAAACAAGGTTCTTATTAGGATTTGGTTATATTAGCATCATAACCAAGTGATATTAGACATCATAACAATCATACACATACAGAATAGTGATGGAATAATATGTAAAGAACAATGGTCAATTTTAAGTTCTACAGGACATGGTTGATGTTTACTTATACTATACTTCAAAAGAATAACTTTTGAAGAACAGGTTAAATAAGAACATGAACTACTATACATAGGAGCTATTGCTTTCTAGGGTTTACTATTGGATTCCTTTAGTTTCACTAATAAGAACTAGTTGGTTCTTAACTTGGAATGGTTTCTATATACAACAAGTATTGGCAGGGTTATTACTATGGTTGATTATGGTATCATATCAAGGAATGATGGTCAAGGTGTTGCTATGAGTTAGCTATTAGGGTTTACTATGGTTTCACAATTGCTTTACTAAATAGTCTCTAATGGTTTCTAAGCTAAGTGGCTTATCATTTCCTAAGTAGGGTTTAGTGGAATAGGAGTATGTGATGTGAAATGATACACAAGGTTGATACTAGGGTTCATAATTATGGTTCTACTAAATTATGATGGTTGAGGTTGATCCTAATGGTATGGTATATAGGAGTGATGATCAATGGTGCTAACATGTGGTAACAAGCTAGGGTTTATACCTAGGTGATACTAGTGAATCATATAGGTTTTAATTAAGAATAGGAACATGAAATGATAATCTCATGTGACTTGGTTTTTATGTTGGTGGATCATGGACATGCATTCATTGGTTACTCATCAAGGTTCTACATGTAGAATTGAGGTGACTATGATCACATGGGCTAAACCCCTAGGGTTTTAGGTTTGCAACTACTATGGATGAACACATGAAATAATGAGATCAATGTCTTACTTAAATTAAAACTAGGGTTTCTAAATTATGGTACAACTCCTAAAATAATAATTGGTAATAGAAATGTGGTAACTAATTACTTTGAATCAAAATTAATAATGGTTTACCATTTTATTAATCTCCACAAGATTTAATAATTAGAGTAACTCCTATTTTGGTTTAATTAAGAAACAGGGTTTAATAATTGTTATTAGGTTTTAAAATAATTAACTTGTTAACTAAAGATGTTTAAGTAAATAACTTTTGATTTACCAAAATAATATTGGCTTATAAGATTTTCTTGAGTTATTACTATTTAAAGAAAATAGAAAATAGTAATTTGCAAATTAGGGTTTATGAATTACCATTAATAATTAGGGATTTCTATTTTCGTGCCCTCGGGTCCTTAGTTGTGCTCAGTTTTCCCCAGCTCCTTAGTTTTTCCTCAGTTTTACCCAAGCGTTTGTCTGAAACCATCACACGTGATGTAACGCCCGGTTGCCCGACGGTTGACCGTTATCTTCTGACTAGTGGGGCCACGTAGAGCCTGCAAAGACACGTTAGACCATCCATCTTTGTTTGACCGTAAGCATCGCTGTATCCCTGACCAAAACGCGAACGAGTGGGGCTTCGCTATATCAAATGACAAGTGGGGCCATGGCGCTGATACAAGGGGCAATACACGGGTAGGATTAGATTTTTAAACGGAGCTCTACAGCGATGGCACGGAGGAGGTGGCCTGCGGAGTGCCGAGATGAGATCGACGTCCACAAAGAACTGCATGAGGCGAGACCAGACGCATTAGATAGATATGAACTAGACGCGTTTAACCATGCAAAGAAGAGAAGAAATGGTCAACGACATCGACGACTACCTCAAAACTTTGATCGACCAGTGTCCGACACGAACGCGAGCAATGTAGAGAAAACTAGTGTCTCTCCTTTCGGCGTGTATAGATGGGTGCTAGAAGAGTGTGGTGGCGAAGGGAAAGACCTCGCGGTGGTCCGTGGCGTCCAACATAGCGGGCGGCGTGGCCGTGCCCACATCGGCGTGGATGCATGTTCGGCATTGGCATCGGCATGTACGTTCGGCATTGGCCTCGGTGGTATCTACGGGTGTGTCGGTGATCGAATGAGGGACGGGATTGAGGGTGCATATCCCGACGGTGACCTAGCGGTGGCGTCGAGCATAGCCGTTACGACCATGCCGATATCGGCATCGGCAAAGTTTGGAGGCTGTGGTGCTCGAATCAAGGAGGGATTTGTTTCTTGTACGCCAAAAGTGATTTGAAACAAGTTTCGTGTTGAAGGTTAGGTAACGAAAGTTTGTAAGTAAGCCCAAAATTATACTAGCGCCATGGTGAGGTTCTTTTTGATAGAGCTATACGGTTGGGCAAACTTTTTTGACACTTTTTAGATAGGGTTCCTTGTTGTTACACGTATGGCATCATGTATGGCAAATTTGGGATCATTTGGAGATGTTCGAAAAAAATCACTTTGCTTAAACGCATGCCGTTTCGTCTCACCTGAAACCAGCTTTTCTAACAAGGTGATTTATTCTACCTCCTCTAAATGACCTCAAATTTCATACAGCTGATCTTCTATACATAGATAGATAGATTGTTTCGTTTTTATATTTTTTGAACTTTTTATTTCCCTTTATAATATCCAATTGATTTTCAGGTCAAAACCTCGAAAAACAAAGATCATGTATGGCATCATTTTCGCCATAAATTTCAAATTTTGTGAAACTTTCCCTTTTAGATATTCCTTGTTGTTATAGATATGGCATAATGTATGCCAAATTTGGTTAGGTCTCACTGAAACCAGCTTTTGTAACAAGTTAGGTTTTTTCGACCTTCTCAAAAGGGATTTTTTCTACCTTCTCTAAATGACCTCAAAAATCATACGAGACGATCTTCTATACAAAGATAGGTAGATTGTTTCGTTTTTACATTTTTGAACTTTTATTTCCCTTTATAATACCCATTTGTTTTCGGATCAAAACCTCGAAAGTTAACATAACTAGATGGTGAACCCTTCCAAACTTCAAATACGAGAGATAGATAGATTGGTTCGTTTATCATTTTTACCGTGAATAGTAATGGCTACAAGAAATCGGTGATGGTCTATCATTTTTTGCGTGAAAAGTAATGGCTACAACAAATCGGTGATGGTTTATCATTTGGGATTTTCGTGAAAATTAATGGCTACAACAAATCGGTGACGGTTTATCATTTTTTGCGTGAAAATTTATGGCTACAACAAATCGGTGATGGTTTATCATTTTTTGCGTGAAAAGTAATGCCTAAAAGAGTTTATAATTTTTAGCGCGTGAAAATAAATACGAGAAAACCGCCATTTAGCAAACTTAGAGAGTGGAAGGTAACAGCAGACGAGAGAGAGGGAGGGTTATCTGCCCGTTAGATCATACGATCAACGGTCGGCGGGCACGATCCGCGTGACATGGGCTAGACCAATCGGGGCAATGTTGCACGTGTGAGAGAATTTGTGGAGGGAGAGGGCAAAACCGATTAGTATCAAGAACCCAAGGGCACCTATGTAATAAACAGACTAAGGGATTCAAATATGAGATTTAAAAAATGAAAAATGCGTGTTTTGTAGAATAAAACCCATCTTGGCCTATCTCAAACTATTTGCAATACAAATATACATGAGTGTGAGAATTGTGGCCTCATTTAGACAAATTATGTTTTGGGGAAAGCTGTTTTGGGAAGGGCTTATTGTGGAAAACCATGCACCTTCATAGCTACTAGGTGATTTGAGAAGGCCTTTGAGAAGTGGCAATTTGTGGTAAAACTTGATTTATCTATGACTTATCTATGTTTTGAGAACTGGAAATTTGTGGTAAAGACTCCATGAGTATGTGCCACTATTTTTCGGAATTTTTGCACATTAAATGACTCATTTAACTAGTTAATCCCATTTGTTGACCTGTACTGTTGACCAGCTACTTGAGGGTAAAACTGAGCATATTGCACTAGCAGGTACTAGCACTCAAGGGGAAAACTGAGCACACAAAAAATGCTAGTATAATGCTCGAGGTTATAACTGAGTATATCTAAATTTTCAGGGTTAGACTCGAGGACGCGTGTTGCGGTGCAGAAATGAAAGACGTGCAATATTTGACGCGTAGACGCCGGTCGCGGTGCGAAGTCGAAGACGTGCAATCGTGGACGCGTGGCGCATTGCGAGAAGTCCAAGACGTGCAGACGTGCAGCGGTGGACGCGTAGGACGCGGGTCGCATTAACCACCACTAGCCTTTATAGACGCCTCCTCCCACTATCTCTGTCACTCTCACTCGCCTACGCAACGCCGCCTCTCTCACGTCCCATCATCTTCTCCAAAGCAAAAAACCCTCTCCCTCTCCCTCTCCTCTGCCGGCGAGATGGACAAGGAGAATGCCAATCCCATCGTCCACGGCGCCGTCGGCTCCAAGCGCGACGCCTCCCTCTTCGACGCCGTCCCCTCAACGGACGTCGCCGCCGTCCCCTCAACGGACGTCGCCGCCGCCTCCGCCGGTGCATCGGAGGCTGCTGCCGCCGATCGCGGTCAGATCCCACCGGGATGGGACCCCTACGAGCCGGTGCCGTACGTCCCGCCCCGAACCGCTACGACACCTCCATAGAGGACCCATGGAACGAGGTAATAACTACGGTTTGCTTCCTTTTTGTTCCCCATTCCTTTTTGAACCCTATTTGTGCTGGTGTAGATGGATCTGTGGATGGATGAGTATTGGGCTAATATTTGCGCCGATTTTATTCCATTTTGCTTTGATCCCTCCTTGATTTCGTTCAAGATTTGGGTTTCGGCCGTTCGGTTAATTTATGCAAGTAATAATGGGATCTCAATCGGTTAATTTATGCAAGTAATCATAGGATCTCAATCGATTTATTTTATGCACGAATCAAAAGATATCAACCGTTTAATTTTGCAAATAATCTGGAATGTGTTCAAGTTCAGATCTGGAATCTGTTTCTTTGCCTATGATGAATCGGTGGGCATGATTTTACGGGGAGGGTTCGTGAACCATTTACGTGTACAAATCTGTTGTGCATGAGCTTTGGTTCGCTTACACCGTCCTGTAGACATATAATCGTGTCCACTCTAACCGAGGCTGCCTCTGTTTTTCCTAACTTTGTTATCATGCACGTTTGCAACTCATTCACTAATAAATTCCCGTTTGATATGGATCAGCTGTCGGCGGCGACGTCGGCAGCGACGACGAGCACCATGACGTCAAGACTCGCCAGTGCTGCGGAGGCTGCGGAGTCGGCCGATATGTCTCCTACCTCGACGTCGCCAAGGGTGTCTACAGTGCCCCTTCTGCACTAGGAGGCTCGGCGGCACCGACTTCAATCGCGTCCTCACGCATGCCGAGAACATCGGCCACACCAACCCCAAGGTCGGCGCGTCGGTGAACCCCAACTCCTTCCGCGCCAAGCACTTGGCGCTCGGCATGCACCTCCGCAGCATCCAGCGGGTGGAGATCTCCGGCGGGCGCATGCCTCCGCTCAAGCCCAAGGCTCCCAAGGGGAGCAACAAGTGGAGGCAGAGGCAGATGGGGTAGGCGGAGTCCTGGACGTGTCTTTGCTTCTTTGCCTCCTCCATTTTATTGTTGGGATCCCTTGGTTGTTAGTTAGGGATCCCTCGTTGTTATGTTGTTAGTATGATGGTGCTGTACTGCTGTGAAGAACCTCGAACCCTACTATGTTTGGCTGCTGAATGCAGCTTATTATCTATATTATCTATCCCTATTCTACTATATGACCTTGTGAATTTATCGTACATTCCCTGTAGATTTGCTTCTAGATTTAACTACATACATATGGACCAGATGGAGTACTAGATTGGGCTCCCTACTAGATTTGCTGCCATATTGGGAAAACAACCAGGGCCAAAAGGCACAAATAATAATTGAAGAAAGACAGAAATGCAAGCTTCTCTAGATTTGATACTAATTATGTGAAAAAAGGCAGAGAGAAGGAGGCAGAAAAGGTACTCTTAAAAGGGAAATGCCAATGGCCGAGAGAGACAAAACCCAGCTCCTGCTCACGTGCAACCAAACGCAATCTCGTCCTGTCCCACGCGGTCCCTTTCTACCAGCCCCACGCGACGCGGGCCCACACGACGCGGCCCCACACGTCAGAACGGAGCGGTCAACTTAACGGGAATCCTGCCGTCTGAGCTGCCTTCTGCGGGTTTCAAACAAGGACTTGGGGAAAAGTGAGGAAAAACTAAGGGGCTGGGGAAAACTGAGTACAACTAAGGAACCGAGGGCACGAAAATAGAAATCCCTAATAATTAAGTAAATGCAAATATGATAAATAAAATTAATCTTAACATTTTACTTGGTTACTGAATAGTTAAAATTTAATTTTTAAACTTCATTAATTATTGAATTCAAATTGTATTTTAAATAATTGAAATGGCATAATTAATAAGGTTAAAAGTAAATGGATTTTTATTTTGACACACATTTTTGTTTTATATTTTATTTGAATAGAGTTTATTTTTGTGAGCATTTTGATATATTATTTATATTTTTCTGAGTTGAAATGGATTTGATATAATTTTTCAAAGTTTTAGTATTTTACTGGAATTTGAAATAAAGCAAAAATACTAAGCATACCGGTTCACGTACACCCGCAGCGACTGACTGGTGGGACCAAAACATATGTTGACTGCCATGTTGGCGTGGACAAGTCAAAGACCACACGGGGTCCTACAGGCCACGTCGGCCTCGCCGGTCAATGGCCGCCGGTGGTCAGCGCACGACGGCGCCGCCGTTTTACGGCCCCCCGAGAAGAACTACTGGGATCATTCGACTCCTCTCGAGCTACTGAACACGATGGTCGTGTTGCCCCCTCGAATAGATCACCGGAGCTTCGCCGGTATTCATGTCCGCGGCGGCGTGACTCCGGCCAAACGGCTACCTAGCGCTACGGTCGATGATTCGAGAGGATAAAAGGTGCTACAGACGCGTAATCATACCCTGAGTCTTCTGAGATGGTCGCCGGTGATGATTGAGGGCTCAGGCGAGCTCCACTTCGCCATTCCCGGCGATGTACTGCGGGAGAAGATTTGGAAATTGGCTGCACACGCACCTCCCCTGGATGCTCTGCTTGGTCTGTAGAAAGAAGACGTCGAGGCGCACCTCCTCGACCCAATGGTGGACTCCGGGGTGGCTCTCATCGACGGCTAGCCGGAGAACAGCCGTCGGTGGTTTTTGTTGATTGCCAGAGATATAAAGGTTCTGGGAAGAAATGGATGGGCGGCAAGATGCTAGGGTTTCCTGGCGGTGCTCTAGGAATATTTATAGGGCAAGAGAGGGTCTGGTTCGTCGGCTCGCCGGCGGTACTGGCCGAGATGCGATGGCGACGGTGAGCTGCATTCGGGCGTGAATCTTGATGCGATTGGGATAGGCTCGGACGCGAGAAACTTGTACGAAATTCAAAGATGGTCTGCGACGTCCGGCGGCGTCTCTATCCTCGACGAGGACGTGTCGAAGCTCCCCCACCGCGCTGTCGTTGCCGGGAAGGAAGACGAAGCCCCTTTTCTTCTCTCTGCCGAAATGGTAAGGTGGGTCGAATTTGTTCGTGGGCTGGGCTGCTTCTGGTCCCCTGCTGGGCCAACAACGTGGGCTGTTACTGGGTTGCACGGCCAGGTAAGGCAGGTGAGTTTTCCCTCTCTTTCTTATTTCAAATTTCTATTTTCTGTTTTTATTTTATGTTTGATATTTCTATTTGAATTCAGATCTGATTTCTATTTTGTTTTGCAGGTTCAAAACTATTTGAATATCAATATCATTTTATGATAATACTCACTGCCTAATTCTTTTGTTTAACAACTATTGAATTTTTTAATTAAAGTGACACTTAGTGAGGTTTAATTAACAAAGAAATAGGTTTAGCTTTTTATCTCACTTCCTTTTAATTTAGGAACCAGATCCATTTAAATGGTTTGAAATTTATAGCTGGTGCATAATGAACTCATGATTAGGTTAAGCTAGTACTTAATAATATGGATTGTTTACATATAATTCTCCTTATGGCTAGAGTTTAAATTAAATGATAATGAGAATGAGATGAATTCATCATTTTATGTGAAGGATTATTTCTTAGGGTTTAAGAAGATAGTGTTATAACCTCTATAATCATCAATCCATCTTTGACTTAAATTATTTAACATGAATCCTATATTCCTCATGGTTAATTCAATTGCTCTTGTGGTGATTCTATTTTATAAACTACCATTTCATTTGGTTCCCAAAGCAAGTACTTGGGAAGCAAAATAGAATTGAATATTGGTTCACTCTACTCACCACATGGTATTTAGTTCTAAGTATCTATGGCTTGGTTTATACTTGTGATCCATGATACAGAAGTTAGGGCATAATATTTCATGTGGAGTGAATTCTATGTGAAAGGTTTAGAGCTTTAGTGATGCTTTACTAATTGAAGTATAAAATAGGCATGAGGCATGGCAGGGTTCTAGTTATAATCCAAGTTAATCCATGGGTTGGAATTCAAATGTAGTTTAGGGTTTAAGTAGTGATCACCAATGTGATACACAACTAGGATTAGAATATGAGCATAAGCTTTGGTTATGTTTCACTAATGGAACATGGCTCTCATCTACAAGATTAAAGGTTGGTTTAAACAAGTAAGATGTAATACTACTCTAAAATTCTCTAGGATAGACATGGCTATGGTTAGCATCTATAATCTCTCTCACTTCTAAATGTCTTGTAATAGCCTAAGGTCCTACTCAAGATATGATGATATGATCCTCTAAAGATATGGTTTGCCTAGGGATTCTACCTTGCAATATTCTGTAGCTTGTTCTTCAGGAAATCTGATAAACCTGCATCTTGTGGTATGCCTCCACCTCCTAGCTTCTTCATCTTGATCCTAGCTAATTCACATGGAGTGGCTCTATGTGTTTGTTCTCATGTATCATGGTACTTGATGAGCAAATGGATGAAGGGTGTGGCTCTATTTATAGGCTTGGGCAAGCTCTAGCATCATGACACATAGGTGGTGACTCTTGTGTTGGGTTGATGAGTAAGATGCTTGGTTGTCATGCCCTCATCCATAGCAATCCTTTGAGCATGAGGTGGCAAAGCTTGGGATGCAAGTCATGTAGATATTTTCATCCTATGTGGCAAGATCATTATCCTCTCATATGATTTATTTTTGGTTAGCCAAGTGGCATTTGTTACTAAATATCTTGTGGATGGTTTTATTATTGTGTATGAGTCACTATATCATATTGGATTGGATTTATATTATAATATTGATCAAAAGATCAAGGTTGAAGGTTATTCCTCAAATTTGGATAGTTGGTGTTTGATTTCACCAAGGCATGATCATATGAGTTTCAAAATACTCATAGTTAGTTTTATTCAAATAGTTTTAACTATAATTCGTAATGTAAACGGATTTAGTTTTATGATATTCCATGTACTTATTAAGTTATGATTTAAATAATAATGTGTGGCTTTTCTGCACTTTAGACCCTGTGGTTTACCTTATTTTGTAATAATTTTAGAAGCGAATTAAATTACACACAAAGGTAGTTGCTAACTTTTAAGTGTTAATAAGTTAGGGTTTGATTCTTAAAGAATGTGTTGTTGTAAATATAATTCCATTTGATCTAATCCATAGATCAAATCATCTCTACCCAAAACAAGGTTTTGACAAAGATCACAGTGAAGTTTATAGCGCTTGACTTGATGATCTACTTCAATTCCAGCAAGTCAAGTGAAACTTCAGTTACTGTGGTAAGTTTTATTTGAAGCGCGAAAATTCCCCGGATTTTCTATGCATGAATGCAATGCACACTTTGGTGTTCTCTCATTTTGTTGCCTCTAAACCTGGGATATTACAGCTAAGGACCTGAAGAAAAGCAACACAGGGGCCGGACATTTGGTCGGATATTTACCTGGTTTTGTCCCTGAGGCCGGATTTTCCGGGGGGGGGGCGGATTATCCGGCCCTAACTTAGGCCGGATTATCCGGCCCCCCGGAAGCCCCAACGGCTGGATTTTGGAGAGGGTTATTTATACCCCCTTCTTCTTCCTTCCTCCTTGCTCAATCATTGCACAAAATTCTGCCAAGTCTTCATCACCATTAGAGCCACCTCAAGAACACAAGATTTGCAAGATCTCCTTCCTCCCCCAACCAAAGCTCTTGATCTTTTGAGATTCGAAGGAGAAGACACCGATCTACATCCTCACCGAAGCGATTTTCATTTCCCCCTCATTTGTTTGAGGGCCCTCTTGCTAGTGTTCCTCTTTGGATCCCCAGTTGATTTGTGTTGATGTATTGTTGTTGATTGTTGTTTTGTTACAGATTTGGGAGCCTCCAATTTGGTTGTGGATGTGTGCCCCAAGAACTTTGTAAATGCCCAGTTTCCGCCTCGAGGAAATCCCTTAGTGGAAGTGGGCTAGGCCTTCGTCGCGTTGCTCACAGGAGATCTGAGTGAAGCCTTCGTGGCTATTGGTTTGGCTTTCGTAGCAACCACACTCCTCCAAACGTAGACGTACCTTCTTGCAAAGGAAGGGAACTACGGGAATCATCTCCGTGTCATCGCGTGCTCCACTCTCGGTTACCTCTATCCTATTCTATCTCTTATATTGTGTAGCTATATCTTGCGTAGTTGATTACCTTGTCATATAGGTAAATTCACTTAGTTGCATATCTAGAGAATTTACCTTTGTGTCAAGCCTAAATTGAAAAAGAACTAAAAATTGGGTAGCACCTATTCACCCCCCCCCCCTCTAGGTGCGGCATACGATCCTTTCAATTGGTATCAGAGCCTCGGCTCTTATTTCGGGCTTAACCGCCTAAGAGTATGTCGGGTGAGGAACCTATGGAAGGGGACGCTAAGATGGTCACCATGGATGATTTCAATTCGTTGAGGTCCTCCATGGAAGCTCAAATGGAAAGCATGAAAAAGATGATTTCCGAGCTTTTGACTCCGCCCCCTCCCGTGGCTCCCACCAAAGAGGTTAATGTCACGGATGCGTTAGAAGAGGGAAATGCTTCGGTATTACCCTCCTCTACCAAACCCGTGAATGGTGATAACTCAAACACTATCACATCCCCCATTGCATCTCCTAGGGGAACTAGTGGAGGTGAGAGCTACAATCGAGTGGCTCCACCTTTTCTATCTCCCGATATACCGGTTCCCCATCCTCATATAAACATTCGGGGCGACCCACCTAAGTTTTCCGTTAATGATTTCGATACTTGGCAATTTGATTTTAGCTCTCATGTTCGCAGTGCCTCCAATGAACTTTGGAGAATCATCGTGGAAGGCTTCAAGCCTTACAACCCCGACAAGTTGACTAGAAGAGAAGCGGTTGATAGTCAACTCAACAACACCGCCTTGCACATGATTCAAAATAGTGTGGGGACAAAGGATTTGTCTCGTGTTCGGCATTTCACCACCGCCAAGGAAGCTTGGGAAGGTTTGGCCGCAAGTTGCATTGGAAGTGAGAGCACAAGAAGGAACAAGTATAATGCTCTTCGGAATAAAGCCGAAGGATTCATCAGGCTTCCGGATGAAGATCATGAAGTCATGTATGGAAGACTTCTCACCGTTGCCGATGCCTTCCGGAATGTTGGTGCCACTCACATCGATGACTCTTGGATCAAGGAAAAGTACATCGATTGCATGATGCCATTTGAGCCTATTGATGCCAAGACTCTTGTTGGTAGAGAATGCTATCCCTCTCTCACTTCTCAACAAGCCGTGCACGAGATGCAAGCTCTCAAGGTGCTTGAGCAAAACTCTCATGATTCTCGCAATCGTGCTCTTGGGATGTCAAAAGGGTCCAACCTTGCCTTGGTGGTCAACTCCGTGGAAGAAGTGATTCCTCAAGAATCTTATAGGGCATCTTGGAGCATGTCCTATCCGGAAGACTTGGAACACCACTACCATGACCACATGGCATTCCATGCAAACACCTTTTGGATTGACTCATCCAAGGCCAAAGAAGACAACATCAAGAGAAACAACTCAAGGGGTCCCACAAGCTCGGACCCAAGAACAATATCTTGCTACAATTGCAATGACAAGCGCCATTTCATTGCCGAATGTCCCTATGAGAATAGGGAGACTCATGGTGGAAGGCTCATCCCCAAGGACAAGAGCAAAGACTCAAAGGGAAAGTATTCAAAGCCCCCAAACAAGAAATTCTATAACAAGAACAAGAAGGGCAAAAGGCCCTCAAGGATTGTGCTAGTGACTAAAGAAGAATATTCTTCCGATGAAGTTGAAAGTGCTAGTGATGATGAAGAGGAAAGCTCAAGAGAAGTGGCCGCCATTGTCACCACCAACATTCCCTCTTCCTCTCTCTTTGATTCACCCAATGAGAATCCTCAATTCAAGAATGCACATTGCTTCATGGCAAGGTCCTCCTTGGACACATCAATTGTGCTATCAACTCAAGAAGAGTATACCTCCGGAGATGATGATGTTGATGATGAAGAAGATGCAAACTCAAATGGATTGGTTGCTCTTGCCTCCCTCTCCACTAACTCTTCATCAACAAGTGAATCTCCCAATGAGGTCATTCATGTGGAGGAAGAAAGTTGCCTCATGGCTAAATCTTCCGAGGTATCATCTCCTAACCCCTCTACGCCTAACATTTCAAATGATCTAGGGGTTGATCTTGCTAGTTTAAAAGTGAAACAAGAAATGCTAGAGTTTGATGATTTCATTCTTAACCTACAAGGTAACACTAAGAAGCATGTTTCAAATCTCATGGTTCGTATAGCTCAACTAAATGGTACTCTTGAGAAAAAGTGCCAAATAGAGAGAGAAGACTCTCTAGAAATACATGCTCTTAAAAATGCTCTTGAGGAATGTCAAGAAACCATAGCATCTCTTGAAGAGGGGCTAGAAAATCTTGAAGAACCTCAAGATAAACTTAACAAGATCACTAAAGCTAGAGATCTTGCTAGAGCTAAGACTAAAGTGCTTATAAAGGAAAAGGCCAAATTTGGTGTTGATCATGAGAAACTTGTGAAGGATCTAGATGAACTAGACAAGGCTCACAAAACTTTGAAGAGTGAATACTCTCTCCTCTCCAAGTTTAATGAGCAACTTCAAATTAGGCTTGATTCATATGACATACCTAGTACCTCTACTCCTTCATGTGATCATGCAAATATTATTGAGGAAAATGCTAGGTTGAAGGATGAACTTGCTAAGGCCTCCTCTCCCCAAAGTAAACTTTCCATGGATGATCTTTTGAGTAAGCAAAGGTCAAACAATGGGAAGGAGGGACTTGGTTATAATGCCAAGGCTAAAAAGGCAAACAAGAAAAAGACCAAGCCCGCACATGAGAAAGTCACCACTAATGGTGAAACCCCAAAGGGAAAAACCATTAATGATGATGGTGCGGGAATTGATAACCCTCACTATGTTCTTTTTAAAGATTATTATGGTGATGTTTATGCTAAATATGTTGGTCCATATGATGGTTATGTTGCTTGGTCTATTTGGGTCCCAAAGACCCTTGTTGCTAACAAAAGAGGACCCATCGAGAAATGGGTGCCTAAATCCAAGAATTGATCTCATGTAGGACTATGCCGCCGGAGGTTCAAAATGGGTACTTGATAGTGGATGTACAAGTCATATGACCGGCGGAAAGATCCTCGTTAAGGAGTTGAGGCCCAACATAAATGATATCACCGTCTCCTTTGGCGATAATTCTACATCCGAGGTATTGGGTTTTGGCAAGGTTGTGGTTGCACACAACATTACTTTTGTGGATGTCATGCTTGTCAAAACCCTTGGTTACAATTTGCTTTCCGTTTCCACCCTTGGCAAGATGGGTTTTGCCGTCTTTATTGATAATGATATTGTGGTCCTCTTGTGGAGCAAGACTCTAAAAGTCGCTTTCGTTGGGTATCGCGAACACAACTTGTATGTGGTGGACTTTTCGGGGACCACCACGACAAGTGCGATGTGCCTATTCGGAAAGGCGGATGTGGGTTGGTTGTGGCATCGCCGCCTAGCCCATGTCAACATGAGAACTTTGCAAAGTCTTCACAAGGGGAACCATATTGTGGGACTAATGGAAAATGTGTCTTTTGCCAAAGATCATGTTTGTAGGGCTTGTGTTGAAGGCAAAATGCATGACTCTCCGCATCCAAGCAAGACCATCATCTCTTCCAAGAGGATTTTGGAGCTCCTTCATGTGGATCTCTTTGGTCCCGTTGCTCATGCAAGTCTTGGTGCGAAGAAACATTGCTTGGTGATTGTTGATGATTACTCAAGATACACTTGGGTCTACTTTCTCAAGAAGAAAGATGAGACTCAACAAATATTCATTGACTTTGCTACCGAGGTGCAACGCCAACACAACCTCCTCATTATGGCAATAAGAAGTGACAACGGCTCCGAGTTCAAGAACTATACACTCAATGATTTTCTTAGTGAAGAGGGGATTCGACATCAATATTACGCTGCTTACACCCCTCAACAAAATGGTGTTGCGGAGAGGAAGAACCAGACTCTTATGGATATGGCAAGATCTATGATGGCGGAGTATAAATCCCGCTATAACTTTTGGGCCGAAGCCATCTCCACCGCTTGCCACTCCTCTAACCGGCTCTATCTCCGCAAGGGCTTGAACAAGACTCCATATGAAATACTCACCGGAAACAAGCCTAATATCTCATACTTCAAGGTGTTCGGGTGTAAGTGTTTCTACAAAATCAAAGGAGTTCGTTTATCTAAATTTGCTCCTAAAGCTTTGGAGGGTATATTTGTTGGTTACGGTGCCGAATCTCACACTTATAGAATCTTTGATGTATCCTCCGGGATTATCATCGAATCTTGTAGTGTGAAGTTCGAAGAAAATGATGGCTCCCAAGTGGGGCAAGTTGATGTTTGTGCAGGTGATGAAATACCTCAAGATGCCATAGTAAGAATGGGTGTGGGATTTTTCCGCCCCATTGAGGGACACGGTGTGGCGTCTCGGGAAGGACTATGCTCTACCACGGTGGAGCCCTCATCTTCTCAACATCAACAAACCCCATCAAGTGAAGCAAATTATGCACCAACCCAAGAACAAGAACAAGACCCTCCCTCTTGTGTACAAGATCAAGGACAAGATCAACCAAGCATTCATGATGGCTCTAATGAGGATCCACTCAATTCATGTCTTTCACCTCCTATTGTCCAAGATCAAGTACATGATGTTGAGCACTCTCAAGAAATTGAGGAAGCTCAAGTTGAAGTTCAAGACGGGGACCCAAATGATCAAGTTGATCAAGTGATACCTCCAAGGCCAAGAAGAACCAAGGAGGAGATTGAGGCCCGTCGTCTAGCAAGAAGAGATAGGAATCTTGAACTTTGTGGACACACACATGACAAGGTTCTTGGTGATGTAAGGGCAAAGGTTTCCACAAGAAGGCAATTGGCTAACTTTAGCAACCATCATGCTTATATCTCCTTAGTGGAACCCAAGAAAGTCTTTGAAGCCCTTGAAGATTCGGATTGGTTGGAAGCTATGCACGAAGAACTTAACAACTTCAAGCGCAACAAAATATGGACCTTAGTAGAGAAGCCAAAGGGGTGCCGCAATGTTATAGGCACTAAATGGATTTTCAAGAACAAGCAAGATGAGTTTGGCAATGTTGTGAGGAACAAGGCAAGATTGGTGGCTCAAGGGTTCTCTCAAGTTGAGGGAATTAACTTTGGAGAAACCTATGCTCCCGTGGCTCGCCTTGAGTCCATCCGTATCCTTCTTGCTTATGCATCGCATCATAACTTTAAGTTACAACAAATGGATGTGAAAAGTGCATTTCTTAATGGTCCTTTGCATGAAGAGGTTATGTTAAGCAACCCCCGGGGTTTGAGGATCTCAACTTCCCTAACCATGTCTATAAACTTGATAAAGCTCTTTATGGTCTCAAACAAGCTCCTAGAGCTTGGTATGAGCACCTTAAAGAATTATTGGTAGACCGTGGGTTTGATGTTGGGCTAATTGATCCCACTCTTTTTACTAAGAGGGTCAATGGGGAGCTTTTCGTTTGCCAATTATATGTTGATGATATTATCTTTGGCTCTACTAACAAAGCTTTCAATGATGAATTCTCAAAGCTTATGACCGATAGGTTTGAGATGTCTATGATGGGAGAGATGAAGTTCTTCCTTTGCTTTGAGATCAAGCAATTGAGGAAAGGAACCTTCATCAACCAAGCAAAATATCTCCAAGACATGCTCAAGAGGTTCAAGATGACCGAGTTGAAGGGTGTAGCCACTCCTATGGTTACTAAATGTCATCTTGCACTTGATCCCAATGGTAAAGAGGTGGATCAAAAGGTATATCGCTCCATGATTGGATCCTTGCTTTACCTTTGTGCATCTAGACCGGACATAGTGTTGAGTGTTGGTGTGTGTGCAAGGTATCAAGCTTCTCCTAAGGAGAGCCACATGATGGCTCTCAAAAGAATCTTTCGGTATTTGGTTGATACCCCAAGATATGGTATTTGGTACCCCAAAGGCTCAAGCTTTATTCTCAATGGATACACCGATGCGGATTGGGCGGGAGACAAGGATGATAGGAAATCAACTTCCGGGGCTTGCCAATTTCTTGGTAGGTCCTTGGTGTGTTGGTCTTCTAAGAAGCAAAACTGTATATCTCTCTCCACCGCCGAAGCCGAATATGTTGCCGCCGCAAGTGGATGCACTCAATTGTTATAGATGAGGCAAACTTTAAAGGAATACGGTGTCATTTGTGACAAAGTGCATCTATTATGTGACAATGAAAGTGCCATCAAGATTGCCTATAATCCGGTGCAACATTCAAGAATGAAGCATATTGAGATCCGGAATCATTTCATTAGGGATCATGTTGGCCGTGGTGATATTGAGCTTATCTATGTTCCTACCATAGATCAACTTGCCGATATATTCACGAAGCCTCTTGATGAAGCAAGGTTCTCTTATTTGAGGAATGAGCTAAATATCATTGATTCAAGGAGTATAGCTTGACCATCTTGCAAACACACCATTGTCTCAAAACTTTATTTGGTTTAGATGTGGGCATGGAAATAGGGGGAGTGAGGTTTAAATTATTGAGCTATCCCTCCCCCCATAATGCCAACATTAAGAAATCATTCTCTTTATATCATAAGTTGATATGTGAGCTTCAATGATGAGTAGTGGCTTGGACCCAAGATATATCTTCGCGGTGCCATGCCACAACACTCATATATGGTGGCCTAGGCCACCACACTCTTCTTTGTGAAGAGTTGGAGTTATTTGGATCTTATCGCCTTTTATTTGACATCTCCAGGTTCTTATGGGAAATCACTCTAGTTTGGCCTTATTTGCTCATATCTTGCAAACTTGAGTGATCATGTACTATTAACAGTTTGTACCCTCTAAACCCAAGCCTACACTCTCCTATAAGCCATTTCCATCCTACTCATTTGTCATGTTTGGTAAAAACTTGGAGTTTGAGGATTCTCGGTCGGATGATCTAGGTTGCCCCATCTTATTGGTAAATATGCATCTTATATGTGACGTGATACATCATTGCATCACATATGGGTTCATGCAAATAACCAACTAAAGATAGGCAGGATTTCCGGTGTTCTGGAATTTTCCAGAAAACCAGATAATCCGGCCTAGTGGCACACCGGAATATCCGGCCGGGCCGGATTATCCGCCCTTACTTTGGGCCGGATTATCCGGCCTGGGCTGGTTGCGGGAGAACTTAGAGAGGCCGCGGGGTGGATAGTTGCCACAGCAACCAGTTCCCCCCACGCGCCCTCTGCCTCCTCCTAAGCCGCCGGAGCTCCTCCTCCTCGCCGGAGTCGCCCCGTCCGCTCCCTCTCGGAGTTTTTGGGTGGATCGGGTGCCTCTCCACCCTAGCTACCATCTCCTCCAAGCGGCTTCCCCAATGGATGCGGGTATGACTCACAATCCCTAACCCTAGGTGTCGTGGTTTGTATGTGCTATTTTGTTGGTGGAGATGGTGTCTAGTTGTTCCAAATCGTGTGTAGTATACTCCTCTTGCATGCTATGAGGCCGGTCTGGTCATAGACAAGCTTTTGTTTGGAAGATCTGCAAGATTCGCAGGGCCGGATTATCCGGCCCCCGCGTAGACCGGATTATCCGGTCAGGCCGGATTATCCGCCCCACGGGGACACCGGATTATCCGGCCTGGAGCTTCATCGCCGCTGCAGTATTGATTCAATCTATCTTGTCTAGACTTGTACCAACTTATAGTATGTTTCTAGAGTACATTACTGTATCATACATGACTTATGAGCATTATCTTCTCTTTGCTATCCGCCTTTTCTGTTCACAGGTGGTGTTTCTCGGGGTGCTCGGAGACGCCCAAGGCGTGATCGTTCAAGTGATGAGTTCGCACCAAACGCTCCTCGCAAGTCCTCAGCTTCTAGGCAGAAGAACAAGGCTACAAGCGAAAACTACAAGACTATGGACATTGTCACTTATGCAGCTATCCGCATGAAGAACTGGTATGAAGACCTCCCAAGGGATGAAGAGACAGAGGGCAGGAAATACTGGTGCATGGAACAGGAGTTCATCTACAAGGATACTTATGAGCTCATGAAGAAACTGCGACCCATGCAAGCTATCAATGTGGATGATCTGGCAGTCAACAATCATTTTGAGGATGCCATCTGGGTGACTGGCAGATTGAGCTTGCAGGATTTGATGAAGATTCAATGTGACTATAGTCCAGAGTTGGTTAAGCAATTCTTTGCCACTTTGGCCATCAAGAAAGATGAGGACCGCACTATGGAATGGATGTCTGGCTCCACTCACTGTACGGCAACCTTGCGCCGGTTTGCCTCTATTCTTGGACTTCCTGTAGGAGGATGTCATCGCCTTCATGGACCACAGAAGACGGATAAGAATGTGTTGTTTGATCTCTATACTTCTGCTGGAGCAGTTGGTACTACCAAGGGGCTGCTTCCCATCTACGGTAAGTTGCTCAGGTTCTTTCGAGCCACCATTTCTCCAAGTGGTGTTAACAATGATGCACTCCGGGGAGCTCTTGTGGATCTTATGCACCTCAGCCTTAGGTGTGCTCGTGATGGTAATGAGGAACGTAACTACTCTCTTGATGTCATGGACTTCATCTTCAATGAGATTCATGATGCCATGGTCTCCCGAACCACCATACCTTATGCACCATATATCCAGCTCTTCATCAACAACTCTGTGGCCATGGATGGTGAAGACTTGATCCGGTTCCCATTGGAGAAGCACACTGTCAAGAAGGCTTACAAGCTTAAGCCAGTTTCTTCTGTTGCACCTGCTCCTGACTCCTTTATGGGTGATGCTCGTTCTAGTGGTTTTGCTCCTGCTCGCCATGCTGACCTCCCTGCTATGAAGAAGCAAGTGAGCAGGCTTAGTTGGTTTCAGCGTCACATCCTTTGCATGAATATTGAGATCCATAGGGAGAACTATGCGGCCAGCCGAGAGCATTCTGAGATTAAGCATACTCAGGCGGTCATTCTGCATAAGCTCAGTGGTGAGCAAGGACCCCCGCCTCAGCCTCCAGTTCACCCAGGTTACAGTGGGTGGCATTCTTCACAGGTTCTGTGGAGTGATCTTGATGATTGCATTCAAAGGTCCAACTTCACTCGCCACTCTCCGGATGCCCCTGACACTGAAGATGAAGAAGAGGAAGCGGCGTACCAGTCCGATGACGAAGATGGCTCCGAGTGATCCCCATGGGGCGAGTAGCATCGCGCTTGTCCCCTTTTTGGCGTCTCGATGCCAAAGGGGGAGAAGTGTTCTATTAGGACTTCTCTCAGGGATTTGCATGGTTTGGGAACAAGCATATGCGTTTATCATTCTTCTTTTGCTTGTGTTCCCTCTTATTTGAACTATGTGGTGTGAGACATTGTTATGGTTTACGGATTTCTATATGTTGAGATCAAGGTTATTATATTATGTGTGATGCTATATCTCCGTTTTATATATCTACACATGGGTATGATTTCTATCACCTTATCTCAACATCATATATGTCTATGTCTCTTGTTAGAGCTCATGTTGGATACCTCTTGTGTTGAGGCACTTCGCACCTATGTGTTGTGTATTTGTATTCTAATGCAAATTACTTATATGCACACATGTAGGGGGAGTGCCTCTATGTTTTGCCATCATGCTTGTCTCTATAGTGATTCTCTTGCAAATCCGTATATTGTCATCAAACACCAAAAAGGGGGAGATTGAAAGAACATCTCTCATATTATGTTTTGTGTGTTTGATGTCAATGTATGTGATACACTAATGTTTGTTTAAGTGGTACAGGTTTTATCTATAGATACATATATGTGTGTGATGGATGTGGTTAGTCGTGTCAAAATGAAGCTGAACAGGATCACCAGGCCGGATAATCCGGGCCGGATATTTCCAAAATATCCGGCCCCCTTTTTTCGGCTAAGGACTTGAGGAATTGTGGCTCAGTATGCTTCTGGACAGGGGCCGGACATTTGCCCGTATATTTGCCCGGTTTTGTCCCAGGGCCAGATATTTCCAAAATATCCGGGCCCCTCGAAATCGGCTAAGGACCTGAAGAAAAGCAACCCTGGACAGGGGCCGGACATTTGTCCGGATATTTACCTGGTTTTTCCCTGAGGCCGGATTTTCCGGGGGGGGGGGGGGTGGGGGGGGGGATTATCCGGCCCTAACTTAGGCCGGATTATCCGCCCCCCCGGAAGCCCCAACGGCTGGATTTTGGAGAGGGGTATTTATACCCCCCTTCTTCTTCCTTCCTCCTTGCTCAATCATTGCACAAAATTCTGCCAAGTCTTCATCACCATTAGAGCCACCTCAAGAACACAAGATTTGCAAGATCTCCTTCCTCCCCCAACCAAAGCTCTTGATCTTTGGAGATTCGAAGGAGAAGACACCGATCTACATCCTCACCGAAGCGATTTTCATTTCCCCCTCATTTGTTTGAGGGCCCTCTTGCTAGTGTTCCTCTTTGGATCCCTAGTTGATTTGTGTTGATGTATTGTTGTTGATTGTTGTGTTGTTACAGATTTGGGAGCCTCCAATTTGGTTGTGGATGTGTGCCCCAAGAACTTTGTAAAGGCCCGGTTTCCGCCTCGAGGAAATCCCTTAGTGGAAGTGGGCTAGGCCTTCGTGGCGTTGCTCACAGGAGATCTGAGTGAAGCCTTCGTGGTTGTTGGTTTGGCTTTCGTAGCAACCACACTCCTCCAAACGTAGACGTACCTTCTTGCAAAGGAAGGAAACTACGGGAATCATCTCCGTGTCATCGCATGCTCCACTCTCGGTTACCTCTATCCTATTCTATCTCTTATATTGTGTAGCTATATCTTGCGTAGTTGATTACCTTGTCATATAGGTAAATTCACTTATTTGCATATCTAGAGAATTTACCTTTGTGTCAAGCCTAAATTGAAAAAGAACTAAAAATTGGGTAGCACCTATTCACCCCCCCCCCCCCTCTAGGTGCGGCATACGATCCTTTCAGGCGTCCCGGATTGCCAAATTGTTGAGTTCGCCTGTGATATGATGAGTAGCACCCGAGTATTGGTACCAATTTGTATCGACGCCGTATGCGGCATGAACTTCCTTGTCACCATAATCATCATCATTGGTGTAGCGAGACCAGCAGTCCTTGGCGTAGTGCCCCTCTTTATTGCAAATCAGGCATGTGACATCGATCCAAGGGGTGGTGCGACGACGTCCACGCCCACGCCCACGACCACCGCCTCGGTTTTGCTGGAATCGACGATCATATCGGCGTCCATCGCGACGGTCATCGCATCGCTCGTCACGGCGGTCACCGCGGTTTTGGCCATTGTAGTTGCCATCATTGGCAGAACGGGGGCGCCACTGCCGGGAGGCTGCATTGGCGGAGGATTCGAACTCCGGGGCAGCAGGGGCTTGGAGCAGAATTTGGCACTGATCATAGGCGTATATGTGCGAGTAGAGCTGGCGGAGGGAGATCGGCATGGTGACCACGCCGAGCGCGGCGACGAGCGCGCTGTAGTCGGCGCCAAGGCCAGCAAGGATGTAGGAAACCGGCTGCCGATCATGAAGAGGATGACCAGCTGCAATGAGTTCGTCAGCGAACCCTTGCATCTTGGAGAGAAACTCCGACATCGTCATCTGCACTTTCTTGGTGTTGGCGAGAGCAACAAGCAGATTCGTCACCTTGGCCTCGCTCTGAGCGGCAAACATCTCGTCAAGTGCACGCCAGACGCCGGCCGCGGACTCAATCCGGTGAACATGCGGAAGAACCTCCCGAGAAAGAGATTGAAGTCTGATCGCGCGACAGCCACGTCGCATAGTCAGGATTCGCCTTCACTTTCGCGGCAGGGCCGATGGTCTTATCAGCCGGAACATCGACGACCTCAGGGGGGTGGAGCAGGGTCCGCGCCGGTGAGGATCCCGGTGAGCTGGGCACCGCGGATCGCCGGCAAGACTTGGGAACGCTAGAGGGGGTAGTTTTCTCGCGTTAGCTGTTCACGCGGTGGAAGGCCGAGGTTGATCGGCCTAGGAGTGGAGGACGACGCCATGGCCGACGGGAAGTCAGCGACAATCGATGGAGCAGGCGATCTAGGGTTTAGCGGTGGAAGAGCCGGCCTGATACCATGTAAAGAACGATATTTCGATCAGGTAGATTGGCTACTCGGATACCTCGAGCGCCCTCAATCTCATGTATTTATATTAGGTAAAATGTTGGTATGATTACAACGTATAGGACTAGGACTTCCCTATTTGACTCATACACAAATTCTATCTCTAACATTTTCGACATAGAAGCTACAACATGGTGGAAATATTATGCTGATTTATGCATGTTTGCAATAGTTCGAGAGCCCATGCACAGCATTTTTTTTAGAACAACCACATATTTTATTAGTAAAAAATCAAGCAGACAGACCAGGAGAAAACTGTCGTCCTGAAAATTTTATAGAAAAAACCTAGTATTGACATAGAAGCTAAAACCTGCTAGAAAGACGTCCCATACAAGAAGTTTCAAAAGATTATGCTGATTTATACATGTTTAGGATAGCTCGAGAGCCGAGGCACAACATTGTGTCACGAAGATACCTCCAACTAAATGCCGACGTAAACAGAGGCATAACGATCGTTTGCGGTCGGCCGGTCGATATATGCGCATGCATCCCACCCGGCGGCCCAACGCATAGCGATCGTGTTGTTCGGGAGACGCAAACGCGGTTCAAATTTGCACGTTAGATGCGTTTGGTAAGAAGCTGCGCGGTCATACCGCATGATCGCTTGTTTCTCCCACGGGCCAGCCTGGCAGCGGACGCGAGGCCTATTTCGGCAGAATCGCTTCGGTAGCTGTGCTGCAGCCTTTGACATCAATGGCATCACTTCGTCTTTTGCAGGCGCACCAGGCCTGGCGGCTGGCCTCCTGCACTAGCATGAATGGTATCGTATCCCGCGCGCCCAGGCTTTAAAGGGCACCTGGCATCATCCTTGCCGTCGTCCACACCACCGACATCTCCACTCCCACAAACACCACCGCGCGAAGGAGGAGGAGGAGGAGGAGAACGACTTCAAGGAGTCCGGTGGCGATGTGAAGAAGGAGGTGTGGCCAAATAGGGTGTTGCTCGCCGTCGAGATGGCGCGGCTGATGCACGACAACTGAATGCCCTGCAACTGGTCGGACATGCACCTGCCTGGTAATGGCTGGCGTCTTAGCCACCATCGGGTGCTTGTCCCGACCGTGCCTCCACGCGATTCGGAGCGGACCGTGGAGATCCGTCGCCGACGGAAGTACCTGTCGGCAGACCTCTAGGCCGACCCCTCCTATGCCGCCGACTTCGATCGATGGCTCACTTGGCGCCGGATCGAGACGGATCCGAGGAGGAAGGCGGGATTCCTTGGCGACCAGGACTACATGTTTGTTCCACCTCTGCCGCTTGTACGCCCTGATGTGCCTCGTTCAAGACGGCAGTCGTCCCCTCCTACGCCTCCCCAGGACGACGACGTGCTCGCCTAATACAACGATGAGGCCAAGGACGACAAATGACGACTTCGTCGGCATCGTCTTCCATGCTAGCAGATGGCCATGGAGGAGGGCCCGGAGTTCCAGATGCCAGCGGCGATGACCGACGAAGAGATCTAGAGGCTCGGCATCCTCATGTCGAAGATGCCGCATGAGCCTCCGCCGTTTCCCCGGTACGCTACTGACATCATGCCGCTAGGCCTCACGGAGGATAAGACCCTCGAATGGGTGTTGCAGAACTCGGCCCCGCACCCTCCGCCGCCTCCACCTCTGCCGCTCAATCTGTGGGCTGCGCCTGCCGCTCCACCTCCACCACCGGTACCGCTGGCGTACGTTCCATCGGCTGCCAACTGGTCGTGGGCAATACCGGAATTCGTCGTGATCGACGATGATGACGAGGAGTAGGCTAGGGTAGTAGGTGCTGCAAGCGCCTTTTAGTATTATTTTTTATTTTCTATGTAAATTATGTTTCTCTTGAATGCAAAATCTAAGAAAAAATTGCGACGGTCCCTGGGGCACCTCCAGACGCAAACAGATGCATGGTCGAATTCAATCATTTTGGCTAACATAAACGGACGAGAGGTTAATTTTGAGCGTCCGACCGCTCGGGCCGTTGGAAATGAAGATCGTCCTAATGTTTTTCCCGTTGGAAATGCCCTCGGAAGATCGTCCTAATGTTTTTCCAGTTTAGCAGCTGACGTGTGCACTGCGGTAGAGACCCTTAAACAGACCAGACAATGTGGATGCAGGATGCTACAATCAGTAAACCTCAGTCTACACTCTACTGGAGCCATACAGATCAGGTGATATTTATAGAACTAGTACCAGCAGGCAGTAGCATGACGTAACGAATCAATACGAGATCTCAGGTTGGTTACACTCGTAACGCTGAGGGTCCCATGGAAGTTGGAAGAAGTATGACGCTCTCGTGGCATTGTGGTTTCAAACTCCAATGCCTCCGTGTTAGAGCATGTCCGAGTTTGGGCTCCCCACGCCCAAATTCGGTGATATTGTTGTCTGGATTGGAGGAAAATTTGGCCTGGGGAGGCCCATTTTCCCAGCCGCGAGCCCATGATGGATGTAACGGACTTCGGCAAATTCAGACAAAATTAGCGAGTTCGTTCAAACATAAGCGAAATTTAATGATATTTAACATATAGATGCGAGTTCGTACATAAAGTAGGCCGAATTCGAACATATATTTGAATTCGGCGATTGGCAAACTAAAATTTAAACTAAAGAACGACCTACTACATGCCGAAATGGCGGTAGAAGGATGTGTAGTCGCCGCCGTCGTCGTCATCGCTCGAGCCGGCGTTGTCCTGGGGCGGTGGAGCCACGTACCAGTGGCTCGTGCCCTGGCCAGCGTCGTCGGCGCGTGGCGGCGACGGACGGTACATGTCGTCCTCACTGATGTCCTCGACCTTGACCACCTCCCTGGGCGCGGCGTTCCTAGCGGCGGATGGTGTGGCGGCGCGGGCGGCGCGTTGACGCGCGGCAGCCAGATCCAGCAGCCGCCGTTGCTGCTCCGCCTCCTCGTGCTCCCAGTCCCGCCTGGACCACTCCAGTGCGCCGGGCACCAGGTCCTTCAGCGACCTGGCGACCGCCTCCGCCACCGCGGCGTCCTCCGCGCGCCTCGCCTCCTCCCCGGCGAGCTGATTTGCGGCGTCCTCCTTCTTCGACGCCTTCCTCTTCCGCCCGCTTTGCGGAGAGGACGGCTGGTCGCGGATGACGAGGGCGCCGCTGCTGCGCCGTCTGCTCGGCGGTGGCGACGACGGTTCCTTCTTGATGGTCGAAGGAGCTGCCCATTCCTGCTTGACGGTGGCCGGCGTCGACCCGCCGGACCTGGATGCCGACCGCGAGCCAGACGAGGAGGAGGACGGCGCCATCCTCCTCGGCATCCAGGAACTACCGTGCCGGCGCGACACGGTAGCCGCCACCGGCGGCGGCATCCCCAGGACGGGGGAGTTTCCGTCCTCGATGTGCGCGAGCACATTTTCGAGGGTGCGGCCATGCGCGCTCCACCATCGTTTGCGGCCGGCGGCGTTGTTCCTTGCCGGAGGAGGAGGAGGGCCGTCGTAGGACGCCAGTTCGCGTTCATACCTGCGCCGGAAGAACGCAATCCACGACTCGTGGTTGTCGGGGAAGAAACACGGATCCGCGCGCTGCTCATCACTGAGAGTGACGAGCACCTCGTCGATCGCCGCTTCGAGTAAGGCACCGCCCGTTGGCGGCGGTGGGATCGGCACGCCGCCTGCGCTCAGCCTCCATCCCCCCGGTGCGCGGAAGTCCGGCGGCGCTGGGTAGCCCGCCGCGTGGAGGAGCCGTCCCTCCCATTGGTGGAGAGAGCGGCGGCCGAAGCCGTTGTTGGCCGCACCGTCGTTCGCCATTGCTCGTTCGAGTTCGGGGAAGATTTGGTGGAAGGCGAGTGAGGTGTATGCGGGGCAGACGCGGTAGTTCGGCGATAAATAGAGGTAGGCGCGCGTGATACCGAGGCGACGTCATTAACTCGCCGCGTGGAAGCTACGTGGCCGGCGAATGCTGACCGGCGGCAGGCTTTTACAGCGCGCGGAAGACGATGCGATGAGGACGACGATCGGTGTCTCTCGCCGACAAGTTGGGGCCACCAGACGCGCGGGAAGTTTCCTCGCCGTTTCGCGCGCTTTTGTTTCGTCCGGAGTCCCGAGAGCTCCCCGGGGGCCAGGATGGCGTGGGATCGCCGGATGAATTTAGGCCCAAATCCGGACGAAAACGAGGAACCGGTGGCAATTTCGCCGTCCGGATGGAAAAAACGTCGTTCGGGGGCCTCGTCGGGGAGACGAGTGGAGATGCTCTTATGATTCAACCATAAATAACAAGGATTTCATCAAAGGAAATTACACTAGCCTGCAGTGTTGAAATTGTTTTGTCATAGATCATCACTATCAGTTATGATGAAGTGTTGAAACGGGCCAAGTGGACTTGATATCTGATTTACTGCTACAAACCAAACCAGAGAAAACTAAAAGTGGTTCTTAAAAAAAAAACCGGTGACAAACGTAGGCATTCCACTTCTAAACCAGCATCTACTCCCAACAAACTGAACAACCACATTTACTACATCAGCTCTTCTATAAACTACACCCACGATGAAGAAGTGTCTAGACAGGACATCTCCAAACAGCACGTGATTACAAGCAAACGCAGTAGCATGTCCCCACATCTATACCCTGCCAGGTTGCTACATACTAGGGAGGAAGCTTCCACATGTGGACCTGCAATTGATTTCAGAGTTGCGAAATCAATAACGGTGTTAATGGACAGTAAAAAGAATGTGCTTGTCACTTGATTTAGAAACCATGGTTGAGAACCACAGTGAGAAAATAAGAAACATACGCAAGCGCTTGTCGACGAGATTCCGATGCTAGGCTGGAAGCTGGGGCTACTTTGAACCAACCCATTCTGAAAGTAGATGGCTCAACAACTTCTAGCTACAATCAGCAGGGAATAACTCAGAGCTTTGTCAATATTTCTGCACCCGTTCTAGTGATCAGCACAGTATGCTCAAACTGTGCCGCCCAGCTGCCATCTTCGGTGACAGTAGTCCATCCATTTTCCCATGTCACACACTCTGCTTTCTCCATTATAAGTATGGGTTCTGCAAAGATTCCATCAAGATATGTCAACTTGGTCTGAAATTTTAAGAGACATTTGCTTCTATGTCATCTGAGTGCAATGAAATAGTCAATGACGGTGTAAATCTTAATAATGACCTTGGAAACTGGAATTAGTAGATATACAATTACTGTCTGGTTTGCAATGTTTAAGGTAACCATCTAAGAACTCAAATATCTGCACCTGTGGCCTTCAAGTGTAACTAGTCTGCACATGTATAGATTATGAAATATTAAATTTCTCTGCATATTTGAATGAAACTGTGCTTGTAGTTGCTACTGATTCGGGATTTCAGTTTGCGCTTGTTAGTTGTTTCAAATCTTAACTTGTCATATTTTGTTGCTTATGCATACCTTTGCTACCCAATGGTGTCTAGGATCACATATTATATAATGCCTAATTACCAAAATAAAGCACTCACACATTTTCTTTCTTAAAACAACATTTTATCCTCTGAAAAGAAAGCATTTCAATCATAGTAAATATTTGAGAGTTCCAGTAGATAGTATCTAAAGAAAATTAGAAATTGTTAGAAGCTCTCAAAAACAAATTGTTTGGAAGTAGAACTCGGAATGTATATCAGCAAGGGAGAACCCATTGTACATACCAATTGTGAATGTTTCACCTTCAACCATTCGCCCAGGGTTATCATTGGCTACAAAATAAATCTCATTATTCTATTGTATGCTTTGATTATCATGAATTAGTACAGCATAATTCAGGTGTACAATTAGAAGTTTAAACAGTTCATCTCAAGATGTATATGATATTAAATTATATCTGTATATATCCTTGGCAACAGCTACATCAAGACCATACCCAGTAATGCCATAAGTTAAAAATGCTAAACGACAAAAGCTGTTACCCAATAGGATGAATATCAATAAGGTAAGTAAAATCAAGCAAGTACTCACCATGATGGAGGATAAGTGGCTCTGAATGCAACATGGTTCCAATTCCATGTCCAACAAAGCGCTCCACCACATGATAGCCATAGAAATAAGCAAGGTTACTGAAATAATTTGAAGAAAAAGTTAAGGCATGTGGCAACACAAATGTTCTTCAGAAAAACTGAAGTACAAGGGAACATCAATAACAAAACTGAATGATTCGACCGTTAAGAGTATCCTCGTGCTCCAAACGGTGTCTAGGATCCAGATACTGAACAGGCACAACCCACCAACTAAAGCATATACAGTATATCTGCAGCTTCTGTAAAACTGCATCAGTGGAACCTAGGAAAGTTTCCACGTACAGAACATGTCTTGCACCATGAATAAAATGGAATAGGACAAAGAAACTACAGGAGATGTTGAATGGTCAGGATTGTATGGTGACCTCCACCCTGCCATAATTTGCTAAAACAAGAAAATTAAGGTCATAAACAGTTCAGAGAACAGCTTATGTAACCTCTTTGCTGGAATTTTTTTCCATGGGTAAGGCTACTCCAGGAGTTGAGCTGGAGCATTTTTCTCTTTTGAGTGTAAAGGGGCCCTTTGTTAGAGTCTTCATCTTAACTCAAATATGTTCATTGAAATGTAGGTATGTAACCAACTTAAGAATTCTGAAATATCATTTTAGCTTGACTGTCCAGATGACAAATTAGCAAGAATCAAAAATTGCTTTTGTTCCGAAAGTGTAGGTTTATTTTCTAGAAGAAAAAGTAAGATTCATTAAGTATTTTCTACATTAATAGGCAAGAACAAGGCCCTGATGATCCTCATCATATTTCAACCAGCAAACATAGCCGCATAATTCAGTTTTCTTAATTTTCAGAAAGAAACAACTAACAGGTAAGGACCATGGTATCACGGTGGAGAAAAAGTACCTTATTTTCTTGCCAACTTTTCTGTAGTTTACACCATCCCTGCAGACAGAGATACCCTTCTCCAAGCATTCTTCAGCTGCCTGAATCAAAGAAAGATCAAGGTGTTTGTTTTCTCATGTAGGGACGAACTGTTTGCTTAACAAAAGCATTAGCCCTTTCAAAACATTTTGCTTCAAATTTAAGAGATTTCTATAGTAGAGATTTCAAAGCATTACATTAAGCTAAAACATACCACGGCACATAGCTATTGCAACACTGGCATTAAGCACAAATCATTACTAAGCAGCTATACTTAATGAACTATCTCACATGTCAACATCAGCTTACCTTCAGGAAATGTTTGATAGATTTATCCGCTTCTCCACATACAAATGTTCTGGAAGTTCCACCATGGTATCCCTGGAGAGGATGGTATGAATCTTATTACAAAAGGGAACATGTCCTTAAAATCCGACTTTGTGCCTGATATATCAACTAAGCTTAAGCACAATTATAAGAGATGGAACTTACATTCAGGAACACATTTACATCAATATTTATGATATCTCCATTCTGCAGCAGAAACACCATTTTTTCAACCAACAGTAAATAGGCATGACACCGAAATAAAGATAGGAAGAGGCAGGTGTCATTCTAAAAGAACCTGAAGCTGCGTTGAATCGGGTAGCCCGTGGCAGACACACTCATTTACTGATGTGCAGATACTTTTAGGAAATCCACCATAGCCAAGAGGAGAAGGATAAGCACCCGCCTCAACTATCATATGATGCACCGCCCTGTCGATTTCATTCGTAGTAACTGATGGCTGAGATGACATTGAAATTGACACTATATTATGAACTGTAGAATGCAAAGTCTTAAGATAATTGATATAAAGAGAAATAAAAAGGATTCTTGTAATCCATAAAAGAATAATGTTTTACCTTGACCAATGTTCCCGCGAAGTTCAGCACACGGGCGGCAAGTTTGCAAGCAGCTCTCATCCCAGTGATACCTTCGGCATTGTGTATTTGGCGCACGGGATGTAACGCTTGCGGTATGTTTGCACCCACGTAAGATGGTCTTGGAATGTGTTCTGGTACAGTAAGTTGCGGATAGACCTTTCCACGCCTCAAAGGCGGCCTCTTCTTTACCTTCACTGGGGCTTCCTCTTCTGACCTTCATATGTGAAGAGTGTGAGCAAAATCATGAAATAATAAACAGATGGCTATGTACTGAGTACTGACTTAGAGCATCTCCAGCCGCGTCCCCCAAATCGTCCTCCAAAGGGTGCCGGATCGAGCCTTTGGGGGACGCGTTTTCTTCGTGCCGCATTTGGGGGACGTCGCTCCCCAGCCGCGTCCCCCAAACACGCCCCCTAAAATAAATAAAAGTGCACGAAAATAAAGATTTTCATTCAAATTTGATTATATATTACAAGTTTGAATGAAAACGGCTAGATTTTATCTAACCTTGGCCTACTGGCCGCCCGGCGATGCGTTTGACGGCCCCGCCCCATCGTCGCCTCCCCTCCGCCGCAGCTCCTGCTCTGCGCGCCGCCTCTCCCTGCGTAGGGTGGAGGCCAGACCCCGCTGCTCCAGCAGCGCTTCATCGCATGCCCTCCCCTGCTGCACCGCCTGGAGGGAGAACTCGACGGCACGGCGAATCTGCGCGTCTTCGCGGGCACGGGCGTCGTCCAGGAGCTTCTTCTCCGACTCGAAAGACTCGATGAGCGCTCATTGCTGATCCGCCGCCCTATCCGGGTGCGGCCCGTCGTCGTCGGACCACTCGAAGTCGTCATCCTCCTCCTCCGCCACTTCCGCCTCTTCCTCCTATTCCGCCTCGTCCTCCTCCATTTGTGCCTCTATTTGCGCCGCCAACACATCCTCCCGCGCCCCCAAGGCCGCCTCCGTTGCCGCCAGCGCCGACTCCCGCTGCTGACGATCCTCCGCCGCCTGCCGCTGCTGACGCTCCACCGCCTCCCGCCGCCGCTGCTCAATCGCCTCCATCCGTTCACGGTGCTGGAGATGCCGCTCCATGTGCAGGCGATGCCGCTCTGCACGCCACCGCTCGGCCATTTCCTCCGTCCGGCGCAGCCACGCCTCTTCCGCCGTGGCGGCGTCGAACGCCGCTATGGTGTCCGCCAGCGCCGCCTCCTCCCACACCTCGTTCTCCGCAGCTTCCGGGTCGATGTCGAACAGCGGTGCTGGAGGTGGTGGAGGTAACTGGCCGCCGGGGCGGTTCATCATTGTGCACGTTGTGTTTATGCGGGCTGTGCTTGCGGCAGAGAAAGGGGTGCCAGCGGCTGTGGTGGCTACCATTGAGCGGGGGAGACCTTTTATAGACGCCGACGTCGCCAGAAGAGGCAGGAAGATAGCGCGGGAAGAGGCTAGAAGCGGCGGGAACGCGCAGTGGCGCGCGCACGCCGACGACGCGTGGAGGCTGCGCAGCGCCGACGAGACGTCTCGCCTGCCCCTCCGTCGCCATTAAGGCAAAGCTGCGACGCTTCGTTCGTGAGGTGCTGACGTGTCGGTCCCGCCACTCCCCCCTCGCATTTCGTTGTGTTCGTGAGTCGCTGATGTATTGGGCTGCGCTAGACGGAAAGGCCTTTGGGGCGCGCGGCTGGAACGATTTTTTGTCCGGCGCGCCCCAAATCTCTTTGGGGGTCGTTTTGGGGGACGCGGCTGAAGATGCTCTTAGCGCTCTGGTTCAACTATTTGAGATAAGATCTCAAGATGTCACACAAATATGAGTACAGCCTAGTGTGAAAGTAAAGGCCAGAGGAAATTCAGAATCCAGCTCTACACCAATGACTAGGCTTATTACTAAATCACGGTTACACGTAAAAGAAGCAACAACAGAAGCTTAAGCACAACGTATAGTAACTGTGGGTGCCAGAGGAAATTCAGAATCCAGTTCTACAACAATGACTAGGGCTATCACTAAAAGCGATGAAACGATAAATGAAGAGACAACTGAAGCTTAAGCACAACATATAGTGACGAGAATCGTACTGTCGTAACTCCATGAGCTCTTCAACCCCATCAACCCAAGTAAGTCCGCCGGCCACAACGACGCACCGCTTCTGCGGTATCGCTTTACCTATAGAAAAACAGCAAAGAGGAATCAGCTACGAGCCTACTGGGATTACCACCAACATTTTTTGAAAAACAAACAGCTATTGGTAGTAGAACAATCCAGCCGAGAAATGAAGCAACGCAGGGCTTCTTACCGAAAACAGAGGAGGCCGTCCAAGGGTTTCGTCGACTAATCGTGCAGTTTGAGGCGGACGGGGGAGCCGCCGGGAGGAGGAGAGCGTGGGGACCGGACGGCCTGGGAGGTGCCGGGACGCCGGAATAGGACCAACTGGCGATGGGGATTCGCATGTTTTAGAATGGAGATGAACTTGTAAGAGGAGTCCCTAGTCGGTGGAAGCTTCCTGGTCAAGGGAAAAGGGCCGGCGCGGGTGGAGGCGGGCGGCGGCGCTACTCGGGGAAGAGGAGACCGGCGGGTAGGAGCGCGGCCAGGATGGTTGCGCCGACGGAGATAGGGATATGCGCCGTTGAGGATGAGAGGCCGGCGGGGAGGTTTCCGGGTTCGGCTGTGAACTGTGGACTGTGGTGGGCCGTGGGTGGCTTCAAGTTTGTTTTTATTTTAGGCAGGTTGAAGTTTACGTGTGCTATAGATGGGCTTGAGAAGATGTGGGCCAAAATGATAAGCTATGAACTAGGTCTAAGGTGAGGAACTGTATAGATTCTTAAAAAAAAAAAGAACTGTATATTACATTTTGTCCTTTTTGATTGAGAATATTCCAATAAAAAGAAAACCCATGTTAGATTTCTAATATTCAGGCCGATTTTGTACTCAGTAGGTCGGCATACATCCGCTGGAGGGGGTCGTGGTTTTCGTGTCGTCATGACCAAGATCATCTATACTCCCCCTATGCAGTTAGGTACATTGTGTCGAGTCTTATGTTACAATTGACTTCACTCATCTCATGACAATGCTTGGGTAGGTAAATGGGCAGTTTTGCCTATCTAGCTTGCCTTCTGTAATACGTTTGGTGATTTAGGGTTATCATACCGGTTTGGAGTTCGACAAAGTTGGGCTTGATGTCGACCTCTTCATGCAACTCAGGGAAGGACAAAGGGAACAAGTACGTGGAGCGGAGTTTGATCTGGAGATTGATCTCGGAGAAGGGGAACTCTGATGGTGTTATCATATGTGAAGATCGAGGAGATCAAAGTGTGGAAAAGGGAGGCGAGATGGATGGCAATGGCGAAGGTAAAAAAAGATGGAGTTATTTAGTGCGCTGCTCGAGATATATGGGGCTAACTCGTAAACCTTCATTCCAAGGTCCTACAATCATCCATCCCACGATGGTGACGATGAACCACCGCAAAGTGAAAATGTATAAATCCTTTGTGTCCCCAGTCGGTCTTGTTGATAATTTAGGGCTATTGCTGCAATATGTTGTGTCCTGCTTACAAAGATCTATGTTACATTATTATGTTTTAGGTTATTGTGTAGTTGTTTTTTATGTTATTGTGAAGGTGTTGCTTATGCTATTGTAAATATTATGTTTAGAACAATGTTGTATACTTATCAACCTGATTAAGAAGGTTACACCGTATAAAAGCAACTATTAAATTTGTTAGTCCTTTCTATCTTTTGTTTTGAATTATTTATCTAATAGAATTAGATCGTATGGCTAACTTTGAACTCGTTTGAAAATCTATAGAATATTCCGGTGGCATTGCATAGAGGAAACAAGCCACAAATTCTGGCTATCTAGAGTTGCTATATACATGAGCTAGAGCTATTTTGGGCGTGCTTCGTGGAGGCACCGATAGAAAACACATTCTACCGATAAGTTGAGTGGTCTTTATTTTTCAATCAAGAAGCACATTAACAAAGCGTAATGGTTTTCCTTTCTTATTTTATATTATATTGTTAACACAATTATCATTTAACTAACTCAATTCTTTATACGCATGTAAATAGGAATATCAAACTATTTCCATTTATGGAGCTTCCTAAACATCTACCATTGATATTGTGATGTCACGGTAGATTACATAAAACACTCTTAAAGTAAGAGCGTATTATGCGGTGTGACCAAAATGGCACATATGTGACAATATATATTAGATATATTTTGATGAGACGGCATAAGAATGTTAAAGCAAATGTTGGCACGAACATCGAGTGTTGTTGTGGTCAGCCGTCTCATGGGTGGGTGATTATCTCAACAAAAGTTGTCTGAAGGCAGAGGTAACTTCTCGTTTCAACCCATCGGAGTAAATTAAGTTTGTTGTAGTCAACCATTCATAATTGTATGCGTACATAATTATTGTTGAATTATTTTGACTGATGGATAGGGCCAAGACGATTTGGGGTGTTGGATCTTCTTAGCATAACATCCATCTCAAAGGAAAAATTCAATATTTTCTTCCACCCTTCGGAGAAGGCAATGAAGTCTGCATGACAGGTGTAGTGTGATGATACAAGACAATGGAATGAGACATTTATGTTGCAAGATAGATTTAGTTAGGCATGACAATGTGCGATTCTTTATATTGTGATAGAAATGTAATGATGATATTTGGTATATGATATGGATGAAATCTGTTATCGTTTTTGCCGCTTGTGTCGTTAGTTTTTTATGTGCATTGGCATCTCTGTACTTGTTGTGAACAAACTACAATATCACAATGCAAACGGGTAAAATAGAGAAACTGTGACTAGTGATCTCTCTCTCTCTCTCTCTCTCTCTCTCTCTCTCTCTTAATAAACTGAGATCTATATATTACTATTGCGGAAAAGTGGATTCACCCGTGACGGTAATTCGAACCATTGCCAAAGAGAGTTTCACATCAGATACAGGCTCCTGGTAACAAGCCTTTTCTCCGTTGCCATAGGGATTTTTTACTCATGTCCATATCGTTTCTCTAGACTAGTGTTAGCATGAGTATTCTATTATTAATCACATTAAGCCTTGATCCAAGATGTCACAATAATAGACACGAGGGTTCCCCATGTGTCGAAGCCAAGGACCTCCTTTTATGGAGTGATGAGTCTTTCTTTGAAGTAGCTACTATTTCCTTTCATAAGGATTCTAGTAGAACTTCCCAATATTTTATTAGTTGGATTCTTTTGGACCAGTGGCCAACTCAAAATTTCATAAAGAGCAAGGTTGGTTTTGGGTTTCACACTCGGAGGCTTTATAACTAGGTGTTTCTTGTCGGATTCATCATTTGCAGGCTTTTATTTATTGCCATGTGTATTTTTTGTTTACCATCGTTTTCACCTCCATCTTCACCCTCACGAGTTCATCCTCGTGTTCATCCACGTGGCCAAATAATGAAGGCCGGATAACCCTGCATCAAAGCCTGGCTATGCAAGCGTTAAACAGATTTTTTTTTTTTGAACAAGCGTTAAACAGATTGACTCTCGGCAATTGATGTTGGGATCGTTCTTGTCTTGTACTTCCTCCGGTCTTGATTAAATGACGCAGCAGGTTGCCTAGGTCCATGTTCGGTCACGCTACATTCCCTGCTGATTAAACTCGATTGGAGGTAGTACACCACAAATCAAGTTGAACTCTCCTCGACCACCGCTAGGTAGGGACACGACGAGACCTTACTTTCTAATTCTGACAAGAAGTAACTCGATCGTGCATGATCGACGAGACCAGTAGACTCCTGTGACCTCCCACTTGAACTTAGACTTTTTGTGCTAAAGAGAAGCACTCGAGAATTGGCCCTTGTCAATGGAGCAAATTCTATGCCCCTATCTCTCGCTAGCATTGTTGGCTGCCAGGATAAAGAGTGCTCCGTTCATGGCTTTGTGACTGCAAGTAGTACTAATATGCACATGTTTGGTGTTTGGATACAAGAGTTTTGTGTGTAAACGATGTATACTGTCTACATGTATAATGTATGTGTATCATAGCCCACGTACCATACAAAATAATTCAATTGTTTTAATTAGTAATATTAATCGGGTGACCCATCGGGCAACCCGTGGGCATAGACTGATACTCATGCCCGACCCACGACTAATCGGGTTGCCCATGGGTTGTTTCCACGGGCGAACATCGAGACCCATACCCTACCCATTCGGGTCGGGTGCCCATGGGTAGACGTACCCATGGGTCAAAATGCCGGCTTGAGTTACATGTGTTATTCTTGGTCGTGGTGAGACACACCACCCTCTGGAGGATGGACTCCATGTTGTTGTTTCTTTTTTGGCCCGCCCGCTCGTGCGAGATCCCAACGTCAGAGTAATGGAAGCCCTCGAGCGTTTGATGCGGCTCGCAGGGGCAAATGCAACACTTCTTTCTGCAGGTTGGGCGGTGGGATCTTCTCGGAGGCAGTATTTCAAAAGTATGTACGGAGTAAAACATTTTTCTGGCATACTTGAATTTTTTTATTGATATACATACATGAAAAATTCCATGCGAGTATTAAATTTATGATATGATATTCTTTTGCAATGCAAGAACATTTCAATGAATAGTAGTTCAGAAAGTAAGTTTATATATAACACAAAATAGTTTCATGATCTTTGTCTGCAAAAAAATTGGATAAAAGAACAGTTTTCACAAACTTCACGAAACAAGTAAAAAACTAGCGAAGCACTCTTTTGAAATGGTTTTTAATATACTTATAAGTTAAAATATTTTAAGATTAATATTGAGTTTGTAAAAATAAAGTATACATTTTTTATAAAAAAAATATGCTTCCTCCGTTCTACAAAAGATGTCTTAGGGTTGATACAACCGAGGGAGTAGTATATAATTGGGCCGGCCCATTTGTTTTTTCCTTCCAGGGTAGGACTCGGAGGAGCCGAGGAGGTCAGGTTTATTGTCTCGTGGACTAAGAAAAGCTGGTGATTCACTAAGAAAACTCATGGACAATGAGGCATGGCTCGACCGTGGACGTAGGTCATATAGTCAGTGCTCTCTTTCAGATATGAGAATTGCATAACTGAAAAGATTAAGGAGGATCAAACGCTTATTCTGAAGTCATCAATCCATCCCCGAGTGAGAATAAAAAACGCCGTTCAATTTTGCGAAGGAAGAGCCGAAGAGGAACGCATGGAGTCAATGTTCTTGACCCATCAGATCCATATGCATCAACACCGAAAAGAGATTGAAGAATCCGGCCGTGTGGTGCGTGCTGTCCACGCTCCCCTTGTCCCTTAGCAGTTAGCACCTGCCAAAATTGTTCCGCACATATGGTCCAGAGTAACCGCTAACCAGCCACCACTCAAAATACGTATCGAGTGGCATCGACCTCTTCAGATATATCGCCATGGAATTCGAGCGGCAGGAGGTTTGGATCCACAAAGTGCTCAACTTTACAGAGGCTGAGACCAACAAAAGGTTCAAGCCACTACAGAAGGTTTGTGGTGCTGCAGCAGCTTACCGCTAACCTAGCGTGTCTCGCCCAACGTTCGCACAAGACCACAAGGGAATGGTCGTAGTGTGCCTGCCACATCTCGTTAGCCATAGCGAAAGGGAGATCGTTCTTGTCTGTATCTTGACGCATCGCAAGTGGAACTGCTTTCTTAAGTAGTACTACTACATGACAAATGTGACTGATATTCCTCAAAACATGCCAAACTACATCAGCCTGAGTTAGTGAATTTTTTCATAAACACAATCCGAGATTCAGATAGATGTGTTCAATGGACGGTGGACGGGTCTTGATTTTTTTGATTAAGGACGCTCTATCACTCAAGTAGAGCATAATGGAGATGCAATTTATAAGAGGTTAGACCTGGCATCTGCATGGTTAAAATGCACACAACCTCAAAATGAAAATAAAGGTTTACAAAGGTGAAATATAAAAAACTAAAGCTTGTGGAACGCCTTATGTTGATTACATTGTCATCTACGCATGATAAAAATTATATTCCCTATCATATCATTCGACAGTGTAAACATCTCAATAAACGGGTCACGATCCTCCACGCTTTCAGGGACAACCACAATTGAGCAAATGAGTACAGCAATAGCAACCATATAACATCAAATTGCCTCACCCTAAATTTCTATTTTTTTATTTATGTCATGTAATCAGTTGCCAAAAATATTTATAACACTATGTGGTGGATACAACTTAGAAGCCACATAGATGACTAATTATGTAGAACGATGAAACTTACAACTCCTTGTACACCCATGATATCCTTGATAAGTACAATACAAGAAGAGTGTTTAATTGTCTCATCAATGATAAAAGAGACTCTTTGTACACCCATGATATCCTTGATAAGTACCACTCCTTTACCAAGGCACCACATTTTTATTTTATTTTCAGTGGTATCTTTATTTTGCAGATTTTCTTATTATTATCGATTGGGATGGATATGTGCTCTTTACATGGTCCTCGTGATAGTTGGACCAATGCCAACCGCCATAACAAAGCATCCCATACCGCACATCTAGAGCCAATAAGATCTCGTATGAACATACTATTTGATGAAGATGTCTCCAAATTAAACCGTAGCAATTTGTGCCGCTCTCGTGAAGTAAAATATTATATAAAACTAGATATTGTTCTGGACTGTGATATTGCCTGACCACTTATCCTTTCAAAACCTAATTTCCAAGCCATCTAATTTTCAAGCCATCATTAATAGAAAATGATCCAATGCCTTGGAAGTTTTTCTTCATCGCCAACCCAAAAAGTGAGCCATCGGTTTTCAGTAAACCAGTAAACCTGTGACAAAGCTTTGAGCCTATGTATTTCCTTCTTTGGGGAGTTTTCCAAACCACAACTTTGGTAAGAAGGTTGAAACGAATGAAGCCTGGCGATCAGGTATATACATGAGCACGCGGTGACTGACTGTCACGTGTCCAACGACGTTTATTGTCTGTGAGATGATAACCCAATCGTCGTCTCACCTCACGCACGCACCCAACTTAGAACACCTCTTCCTTCTTTGGTTCTTCACAAGCTCGTTCTTCACCGCATTCACCCACAGCCGCCATATACAACGAGCTATGTGCCAACCCGGCCTCTGATACGTCTCAAACATATCTATAATTTCTTATGTTCCATGCTAGTTTTATGACAATACTCACATGTTTTATATACACTTTATATCATTTTTATCCATTTTTCGGCACTAACCTATTAACAAGATGCTGAAGTGTCAGTTCCTGTTTTCTGCTGTTTTTGGTTTCAGAAATCCTACACAGGAAATATTCTCGGAATTGGACGAAACAAAAGCCCACAGTCTTATTTTCCACGGAGTCTTTCAGAACACCGAAGAGGAGACGAAGAGGGGCCACGAGGCGGCCACACCATAGGGGGGCGCGGCCCCACTCCTGGCCGCGCCGCCATATGGGGTGGGTCCCTCGGGCGTCCCCGGACTCTGCCCCTTCGCCTATATAATCCTACCGTCGCGAAAACCCTAGTACCGGGAGCCACGATACGAGAAAAGTTACTGAGACGCCGCCGCCGTCAATCCCATCTCGGGGGATTCTGAAGATCGCCTCCGGCACCCTGCCGGAGAGGGGAATCATCACCGGAGGGCTCTACATCACCATGCCCGCCTCCGGACTGATGCGTGAGTAGTTCATCCTTGGACTATGGGTCCATAGCAGTAGCTAGATGGATGTCTTCTCCTCTTGTGCTATCATTTTTAGATCTTGTGAGCTGCCTATCATGATCAAGATCATCTATTTGTAATGCTACATGTTGTGTTTGTTGGGATCCGATTGATACGCGTACAGCACGCGACCGTTGGGAACCCCAAGAGGAAGGTGTGATGCGTACAGCGGCAAGTTTTCCCTCAGTAAGAAACCAAGGTTTATCGAACCAGTAGGAGTCAAGAAGCACGTTGAAGGTTGATGGCGGCGAGATGTAGTGCGGCGCAACACCAGGGATTCCGGCGCCAACATGGAACCTGCACAACACAACCAACGTACTTTGTCCCAACGTAACAGTGAGGTTGTCAATCTCACCGGCTTGTTGTAACAAAGGATTAGATGTATAGTGTGGATGATGATTGTTTGCAGAAAACAGTAGAACAAGTATTGCAGTAGATTGTATTCGATGTTAAGAATGGACCGGGGTCCACAGTTCACTAGAGGCGTCTCTCCGATAAGAATAAGCATGTTGGGTGAACAAATTACAGTTGGGCAATTGACAAATAAAGAGGGCATGACCATGCACATACATGATATGATGAGTATTGTGAGATTTAATTGGGCATTACGACAAAGTACATAGACCGCTATCCAGCATGCATCTATGCCTAAAAAGTCCACCTTCAGGTTATCATCCGAACCCCTTCCAGTATTAAGTTGCAAACAACAGACAATTGCATTAAGTATGGTGCGTAATGTAATCAACAACTACATCCTTAGACATAGCATCGATGTTTTATCCCTAGTGGCAACATCACATCCACAACCTTAGAACTTTCTGTCACTGTCCCAGATTTAATGGAGGCATGAACCCACTATCGAGCATAAATACTCCCTCTTGGAGTTACTAGCAAAAACTTGGCCAGAGCCTCTACTAATAATGGAGAGCATGCAAGATCATAAACAACACATAGATAATAGATTGATAATCAACATAGCATAGTATTCTCTATCCATCGGATCCCAACAAACACAACATATAGCATTACATATAGATGATCTTGATCATGTTAGGTAGCTCACAAGATCCAACCATGAAGCACAATTAGGAGAAGACGACCATCTAGCTACTGCTATGGACCCATAGTCCAGGGGTGAACTACTCACTCATCACTCCGGAGGCGACCATGGCGGTGAAGAGTCCTCCGGGAGATGATTCCCCTCTCCGGCAGGGTGCCGGAGGCGATCTCCTGAATCCCCCGAGATGGGATTGGCGGCGGCGGCGTCTCTGGAAGGTTTTCCGTATCGTGGCTCTCGGTACTGGGGGTTTCGCGATGAAGGCTTTAAGTAGGCGGAGGAGATAGGTCAGGGGGCCACACGAGGGCCCCACACGACAGACCGGCGCGGCCAAGGGCCTGGCCGCGCCGCCCTGGTGTCTGGCCACCTCGTGGCCCCACTTCGTATCCTCTTCGGTCTTCTGGAAGCTTCGTGGAAAAATAGGCCCCTGGGCGTTGATTTCATCCAATTCCGAGAATATTTCCTTACTAGGATTTCTGAAACCAAAAACAGCAGAAAACAGCAACTGGCTCTTCGGCATCTCGTTAATAGGTTAGTGCCAGAAAATGCATAAATATGACATAAAGTATACATAAAACATGTAGATATCATCAATAATGTGGCATGGAACATAAGAAATTATCGATACGTCGGAGACGTATCAGCATCCCCAAGCTTAGTTCCTGCTCGTCCCGAGCAGGTAAACGATAACAAAGATAATTTCTGGAGTGACATGCCATCATAACCTTGATCATACTATTGTAAGCGCATGTAATGAATGCAGCGATCAAAACAATGGTAAATGACATGAGTAAATAAATGAATCATATAGCAAAGACTTTTCATGAATAGTACTTTCAAGACAAGCATCAATAAGTCTTGCATAAGAGTTAACTCATAAAGCAATAATTCAAAGTATAGGTATCGAAGCAACACAAAGGAAGATTAAGTTTCAGCGGTTGCTTTCAACTTATAACATGTATATCTCATGGATATTGTCAATGTAAAGTAATATAACAAGTGCAATATGCAAGTATGTAGGAATCAATGCACAGTTCACACAAGTGTTTGCTTCTTGAGGTGGAGAGAGATAGGTGAACTGACTCAACATAAAAGGTAAAAGAAAGGCCCTTCGCAGAGGGAAGCATTGATTGCTATATTTGTGCTAGAGCTTTGATTTTGAAAACATACAGAGAGCATAAAAGTAAAATTTTGAGAGGTGTTTGTTGTTGTCAACGAATGGTAGTGGGCACTCTAACCCCCTTGCCAGACAAACCTTCAAAGAGCGGCTCCCATTTTATTTTTATTTTTGGGTGGCACTCCTTCCAACCTTTCTTTCACAAACCATGGCTAACCGAATCCTCGGGTGCCTGCCAACAATCTCATACCATGAAGGAGTGCCTTTTTATTTTAGTTTTATTATGATGACACTCCTCCCCACCTTTGCTTTCTCAAGCCATGGCTAACCGAATCCTTCGGGTGCCGTCCAACAATCACATACCATGGAGGAGTGTCTATTTTTTTTGTTAATTAATTTGGGACTGGGAATCCCATTGCCAGCTCTTTTTGCAAAATTATTGGATAAGCGGATGAAGCCACTAGTCCATTGGTGAAAGTTGCCCAACAAGAATGAAAGATAAACGCCACATACTTGCTCATGAGCTATAAAACATTGACACAAATCAGAGGTGATAAATTTTGAATTGTTTAAAGGTAGCACTCAAGCAATTTACTTTGGAATGGCGGAGAAATACCATGTAGTAGGTAGGTATGGTGGACACAAATGGCATAGTGGTTGGCTCAAGGATTTTGGATGCATGAGAAGTATTCCCTCTCGATACAAGGCTTAGGCTAGCAAGGTTATTTGAAACAAACACAAGTATGAAGCGGTACAGCAAAACTCACATAAAAGACATATTGTAAACATTATAAGACTCCTACACCGTCTTCCTTGTTGTTCGACCCTTACTAGAAATTATCTAGACCTTAGAGAGACCAATTATGCAAACCAAATTTTAGCAAGCTCTATGTATTTCTTCATTAATAGGTGCAAAGTATATGATGCAAGAGCTTAAACATGAGCACAACAATTGCCAAGTATCAAATTATCCAAGACATTTTACCAATTACTACATGTAGCATTTCCCGTTTCCAACCATATAACAATTTAACGAAGAAGATTCAACCTTCGCCATGAATACTATGAGTAAAGCCTAAGGACATATTTGTCCATATGCAACAGCGGAGCGTGTCTCTCTCCCACACAATGAATGCTAGGATCCATTTTATTCAAACAAAACAAAAATAAAAACAAACAGACGCTCCAAGCAAAGTACATAAGATGTGATGGAATAAAAATATAGTTTCACTAGAGGAACCTGATAATGTTGTCGATGAAGAAGGGGATGCCTTGGGCATCCCCAAGCTTAGACGCTTGAGTCTTCTTGAAATATGCAGGGGTGAACCACCGGGGCATCCCCAAGCTTAGAGCTTTCACTCTCCTTGATCATATTGTATCATCTCCCTCTCTTGATCCTTGAAAACTTCCTCCACACCAAACTCAAAACAACTCATTAGAGGGTTAGTGCATAATAAAAATTCACATGTTCAGGGGTGACATAATCATTCTTAACACTTCTGGACATTGCACAAAGCTACTGAAAGTTAATGGAATAGAAAAATCCATCAAGCATAGCAAAACAGGCAAAGCGAAATAAAAGGGAGAATCTGTCAAAACAGAATAGTTCGTAAAGACGAATTTTATTGAGGCACCAGACTTGCTCAAATGAAAATGCTCAAATTGAATGAAAGTTGCGTACATATCTGTGGATCACTCACGTAAATTTGCATAATTTTCGGAGTTACCTACAGAGAATTAGGCCCAGATTCGTGATAGCAAAGAAATCTGTTTCTGCACAGTAATCCAAATCTAGTATGAACCTTACTATTAAAGACTTTACTTGGCACAACAATGCAACTAAGATAATGAGAGGTTGCTACAGTAGTAATAACTTCCAAGACTCAAATATAAAATAAAGGTGCAGTAGTAAAATCATGGGTTGTCTCCCATAAGCGCTTTTCTTTAACGCCTTTCAGCTAGGCGCAGAAAGTGTGTATCAAGTATTATCAAGAGATGAAGCATCAACATCATAATTTGTTCTAATGATAGAATCAAAAGGTAACTTCATTCTCTTTCTAGGGAAGTGTTCCATACCTTTCTTGAGAGGAAATTGATATTTAATATTACCTTCCTTCATATCAATGATAGCACCAACAGTTCGAAGAAAAGGTCTTCCCAATATAATGGGACAAGATGCATTGCATTCAATATCCAAGATAACAAAATCAACGGGGACAAGGTTATTGTTAACGGTAATGCGAACATTATCAACTCTCCCCAAAGGTTTCTTTGTAGAATTATCAGCAAGATTAACATCCAAATAACAATTTTGCAATGGTGGCAAGTCAAGCATATTATAGATTTTCTTAGGCATAACGGAAATACTTGCACCAAGATCACATAAAGCATTACAATCAAAGTCATTGACCTTCATCTTAATGATGGGCTCCCAACCATCCTCTAGCTTCTTAGGAATAGAAGTTTCGCGATTTAATTTCTCTTCTCTAGCTTTTATGAGAGCATTTATAATATGTTTCGTGAAAGCCAAATTTATAGCACTAGCATTAGGACTCTTAGCAAGTTTTTGTAAGAACTTTATAACTTCAGAGATGTGGCAATCATCAAAATCCAAACCATTATAATCTAAAGCAATGGGATCATTGTCCCCAATGTTGGAAAAAATTTCAGCAGTTTTATCAGGCGATTTCAGCAATTTTAGGCTTTGAGGCAGTTTTTCACGCTTTGCATTAGAAGTGGAAACATTGCCAACACCAATTCTTTTACCATTAATAGTAGGAGGTGCAGCAACATGTGGAGCATTAGCATTACTAGTGGTGGTAATAGTCCAAACTTTAGCTATATTATCTTCTTTAGCATTTTCTTCTTTTTCCCACCTAGCACGCAATTCGGCCATCAATCTTATATTCTCATTAATTCTAACTTGGATGGCATTTGCTGTAGTAACAATATTATTATTATGATTTTCATTAGGCATAACTTTCGATTTCAAAAGATCAACATCAGCAGCAAGACTATCGACTTTAGAAGCAAGTATATCAATTTTCCCAAGCTTTTCTTCAACAGATTTGTTAAAAGCAGTTTGTGTACTAATAAATTCTTTAAGCATAGCTTCAAGTCCAGGGGGTGTGTTCCTATTATTGTTGTAAGAATTCCCATAAGAATTACCATAGCCGTTGCCATTATTATAAGGATATGGCCTATAGTTGTTACTAGAATTGTTCCGGTAAGCGTTGTTGTTGAAATTATTATTTTTAATGAAGTTCACATCAACATGTTCTTCTTGAGCAACCAATGAAGCTAACGGAACATTATTAGGATCAACATTAGTCCTACCATTCACAAGCATAGACATAATAGCATCAATCTTATCACTCAAGGAGGAGGTTTCTTCGACAGAATTTACCTTCTTACCTTGTGGAGCTCTTTCCGTGTGCCATTCGGAGTAATTAATCATCATATTATCAAGAAGCTTTGTTGCGTCGCCTAGAGTGATGGACATAAAGGTACCTCCAGCAGCTGAATCCAATAGGTTCCGCGAAGAAAAATTCAGTCCTGCATAAAAGGTTTGGATGATCATCCAAGTAGTCAGTCCATGGGTTGGGCAGTTTTTAACTAAAGATTTCATTCTTTCCCATGCTTGGGCAACATGCTCATTATCCAATTGTTTAAAATTCATTATGCTACTTCTCAAAGATATAATTTTAGCAGGAGGATAATATCTACCAATAAAAGCATCCTTGCATTTAGTCCATGAATCAATACTATTCTTAGGCAGTGATAGCAACCAATCTTTAGCTCTTCCTCTTAATGAGAAAGGAAACAATTTTAATTTTATAATGTCACCATCTACATCCTTATACTTTTGCATTTCACATAATTCAACAAAATTATTAAGATGGGCAGCAGCATCATCAGAACTAACACCAGAAAATTGCTCTCGCATAACAAGATTTAGTAAAGCAGGTTTAATTTCAAAGAATTCCGCTGTAGTAGCAGGTGGAGCAATAGGTGTGCATAAGAAATCATTATTATTTGTGGTTGTGAAGTCACACAACTTAGTATTTTCAGGAGTACCCATTTTAGCAATAGTAAATAAAGCAAACTAGATAAAGTAAATGCAAGTAACTAATTTTTTGTGTTTTTAATATGGAGACTGCAAACAAGACAGTAAATAAAGTAAAGCTAGCAACTAATTTTTTTGTGTTTTGTTTTAGTGCAGCAAACAAAGTACTAAATAAAATAAAGCAACAAAAAAAACAAAGTAAAGAGATTGGAAGTGGAGACTCCCCTTGCAGCGTGTCTTGATCTCCCCGGCAACGGCGCCAGAAAACAGTCTTGATACGCGTACAGCACGCGACCGTTGGGAACCCCAAGAGGAAGGTGTGATGCGTACAGCGGCAAGTTTTCCCTCAGTAAGAAACCAAGATTTATCGAACCAGTGGAGTCAAGAAGCACGTTGAAGGTTGATGGCGGCGAGATGTAGTGCGGCGCAACACCAGGGATTCCGGCGCCAACGTTGAACCTGCACAACACAACCAAAGTACTTTGTCCCAACGTAACAGTGAGGTTGTCAATCTCACCGACTTGCTGTAACAAAGGATTAGATGTATAGTGTGGATGATGATTGTTTGCAGAAAACAGTAAAACAAGTATTGCAGTAGATTGTATTCGATGTTAAGAATGGACCGGGGTCCACAGTTCACTAGAGGCGTCTCTCCGATAAGAATAAGCATGTTGGGTGAACAAATTACAGTTGGGCAATTGACAAATAAAGAGGGCATGACCATGCACATACATGATATGATGAGTATTGTGAGATTTAATTGGGCATTACGACAAAGTACATAGACCGCTATCCAGCATGCATCTATACCTAAAAAGTCCACCTTCAGGTTATCATCCGAACCCCTTCCAGTATTAAGTTGCAAACAACAGACAATTGCATTAAGTATGGTGCGTAATGTAATCAATAACTACATCCTTAGACATAGCATCGATGTTTTATCCCTAGTGGCAACAGCACATCCACAACCTTAGAACTTTCTATCACTGTCCCAGATTTAATGGAGGCATGAACCCACTATCGAGCATAAATACTCCCTCTTGGAGTTACTAGCAAAAACTTGGCCAGAGCCTCTACTAATAACGGAGAGCATGCAAGATCATAAACAACACATAGATAATAGATTGATAATCAACATAGCATAGTATTCTCTATCCATCGGATCCCAACAAACACAACATATAGCATTACATATAGATGATCTTGATCATGTTAGGCAGCTCACAAGATCCAACCATGAAGCACAATTAGGAGAAGACGGCCATCTAGCTACTGCTATGGACCCATAGTCCAGGGGTGAACTACTCACTCATCACTCCGGAGGCGACCATGGCGGTGAAGAGTCCTCCGGGAGATGATTCCCCTCTCCGGCAGGGTGCCGGAGGCGATCTCCTGAATCCCCCGAGATGGGATTGGCAGCGGCGGCGTCTCTGGAAGGTTTTCCATATCGTGGCTCTCGGTACTGGGGGTTTCGCGACGAAGGCTTTAAGTAGGCGGAGGAGATAGGTCAGGGGGCCACACGAGGGCCCCACACGACAGGCCGGCGCGGCCAAGGGCCTGGCCGCGCCGCCCTGGTGTCTGGCCACCTCGTGGCCCCACTTCGTATCCTCTTCGGTCTTCTGGAAGCTTCGTGGAAAAATAGGCCCCTGGGCGTTGATTTCGTCCAATTCCGAGAATATTTCCTTACTAGGATTTCTGAAACCAAAAAGCAAGAAAAACGACAAGCGGCTCTTCGGCATCTCGTTAATAGGTTAGTGCCGGAAAATGCATAAATATGACATAAAGTATACATAAAACATGTAGATATCATCAATAATGTGGCATGTAACATAAGAAATTATCGATACGTCGGAGACATATCTTCGATGAATATGGAATACTATGTCAAGTTGATTATCGATCTATCATATATGTGTTGTTTATGATCTTGCATGCTCTCCGTTGCTAGTAGAGGCTCTGGCCAAGTTGATACTTGTAACTCCGAGAGGGAGTATTTATGCTCGATAGTGGGTTCATGCCTCCATTGAATCTGGGACAGTGACATAAAGTTCTAAGGTTGTGGATGTGTTGTTGCCACTAGGGATAAAACATCAATGCATTGTCTAAGGATATTTGTATTGTTTACATTACGCACAATACTTAATGCAATTGTCTGTTGTTTGCAACTTAATACTGGAAGGGGTGCGGATGCTAACCCGGATGTGGACTTTTTAGGCATAGATGCATGCTGGATAGCGGTCTATGTTCTTTGTCGTAGTGCCCTAAGTAAATCTCATAGTAGTCATCATGATATGTATGTGCATTGTTATGCCCTCTCTATTTGTCAATTGCCCAACTGTAATTTGTTCACCCAACATGTTTTTTATCTTATTGGAGAGACACCACTAGTGAACTGTGGACCCCGGTCCATTCTTTTACATCTGAAATGCAACCTACTGCAATCATTGTTCTCTGTTGTTCTTTGCAAGCAAACATCATTCTCCACACCACACGTTTAATCCTTTGTTTACAGCAAGCCGGTGAGATTGACAACCTCACTGTTAAGTTGGGGCAAAGTATCTTGATTGTGTTGTGCAGGTTCCACGTTGGCACCGGAATCCCTGGTGTTGCGCCGCACTACACTCCTTCACCAACAACCTTCATGTGGCCTTCATCTCCTACTGGTTCGATAAACCTTGGTTTCTTACTGAGGGAAAACTTGCTGATGTACACCTTCCTCTTGGGGTTCCCAACGGACGTGTGCTTTACCGTCACAAGAAGCTACTTTCTGGCACCGGTGCAAGCCATGTCACGCGCCAGCAGCTACTTTTCTGGCGCCGTTGCCGGGGAGATCAAGACACGCTGCAAGGGGAGTCTCTCACACCCAATCTCTTTACTTTGTTTACTGTCTTGCTTTATTTTATTTTCTGTCTTGTTTGCTTTCTTTATATCAAAAACACAAAAAAATTAGTTACTTGCATTTACTTTATTTATCAGTTTACCTTAGTTTATTTCATCATGCTTCTCCCTAAGTTCACTTTGAAAGATATTTCAATAGGGCGTGGGTCTATCATTGGAAGAGATAATATAGAAGAATTTTCACTCATGTTAGTAAGGTTAAAGATTTTGAAGATAGATCCTTGGTGGAACTTGCTCCTAATTATGAAATTGCTACTGCCTCTTTAGTGCACATGTTGGAAGCTAGATTTGTTAATCGTAATCCTATAATGCAACATATGTTTCTTACACTCTGTGATATGGAAGAAGGGGAGAAGAAAGATTTTGTTTTAGAAACCCTTCTTAAAGAATTTGGTGATGTAGTTAGAGAAGCTAGAAAAGTGTTTATTCAACATAAGATGCTTGGCTTTATACCAATTTTGCAAGTACCCTTGAAAAGATGGAAAAAGATAGGCTAAAGTACACTAATGAAGCCAATTGTGAGGGGGAGACTAAAGTACCAATACCTTATAAGCTCATAGGAATGCATGAGGCACTAGAAAAGAATTTTGATTGGATTGTTCCTGAAAATTTATTTGAGGAGGATAGTAAGCCTAAAAATAATGAAAGAGGAGCTTCTGAAACCTACATAGATAAGATACAATGCATTGTTGAGAAAACCCCCAACTCCTCTGTTGATGCTTCTTCTCTTGATGTTACTTGATTTTCACTTTCTGCGCCTAGCTGAAAGGCGTTAAAGAAAAACGCTTATGGGAGACAACCCATTATTAAATTTCTGCAATTTTTGTTTTATATTTGAGTCAAGGTGCTTGTTACTACTGTAGCAATACCTTTGTATCTTTACTTTATTGCATTGTTGTGCCAAGTAAAGTCTTTGATAGAAGGTTGATACTAGATTTGGATTTCTGCGCAGAAACAGATTTTTAGCTGTCACAAATTTGAGCTGTTCTCTCTGTAGGAGAATCAAAAAATTCTGTAAAACTTCATGAGTAATCCTCATATATGTACGCAACTTTCATTCAATTTGAGCTTCTTCATCTGAGCATGTTAAGTGCCTCGAAAAATTCATCTTTACGGATTGTTCTGTTTTGACAGATTCTGCCTTTTATTTCACATTGCCTCTTTTACTGTGTTTGAGTGGATTTCTTTGCTCCATTAAATTTCAGTAGCCTTGGGTAATGTCCAGAAGTGTTGGGAATGATTGTGTCCTCGCTCAACATGTGAATTTTTGATTATGCACTAACCCTCTAATGAGATTGTTTTGAGTTTGGTGTGAAGGAAGTTTTCAAGGATCAAGAGAGGAGGATGATATAATATGATCAAGAAGAGTGAAAAGTCTAAGCTTGGGAATGCCCCCGTGGTTAATCCCTGCATATTTCAAGAAGACTCAAGCATCTAAGCTTGGGGATGCCCAAGGCATCCCCTTCTTCATCAACCACTTATCAGGTCACCTCTAGTGAAACTATATTTTTATTTCGTCACATCTTATGTGCTTTACTTGGAGCGTCTGTGTGTTTTTATTTTTGTTTGTGTTTGAATAAATTCGGATCCTAGCATTCCTTGTGTGGGAGAAAGACACGCTCCGCTTTTTCATATTGAACACTGGTGTTCTTAGTTTTACTTTTAATGTTCATGGCGAAAGTTGAAAGCCGCTTCATTTATTGCTATTTGGTTGGAAACAGAAAATGCTTCATGTGGTAATTGATATATTGTCTTGAATAATTTGATACTTGGCAATTGTTTTGAGCTCTCAAGTAGATCATGTTTAAGCTCTTGCAGTTTAAACCTATTAGTGGAGAACTACCGTAGAGCTTGTTGAAATTTGGTTTGCATGATTGGTCTCTCTAAGGTCTAGATATTTTCTGGTAAAAGTGTTTGAGCAACAAGGAAGACAGTGTAGAGTCTTATAATGCTTGCAATATGTTCTTATGTAAGTTTTGCTGTACCGGTTCATACTTGTGTTTGCTTCAAACAACCTTGCTAGCCAAAGCCTTGTACTGAGAGGGAATGCTTCTCGTGCATCCAAAACCTTTGAGCCAAAACCTATGCCATTTTTGTCCACCATAACTACCTACTATGTGGTATTTTTCTGCCATTCCAAGTAAATTGCTTGCGTGCTACCTTTAAGAAATTCATTCCTTGTCTTTGCAATACATAGCTCATGGGAAAGTAGCCTAAAAAACTATTGTAGTAAAGAATATGTCGCTTATGTATCTTAGTTCTTATAAGTTGCTTGTTGAGCGGTAACCTGTTGGAGATATGCCCAAGAGGCAATAATAAAATGGTTATTATAATATATCTTTAAGTTTATGATAATGTTTACATACCATGCTATAATTGTATTAACCGAAACATTGATACATGTGTGTTATGTGAACAACAAGGAGTCCCTAGTAAGCCTCTTGTATAACTAGCTTGTTGATTAATAGATGATCATGGTTTCGTGATCATGAACATTGGATGTTATTAATAACAAGGTTGTGTCATTATATGAATGATGTAATGGACACACCCAATTAAGCGTAGCATAAGATCACGTCATTAAGTTATTTGCTATAAGCTTTCGATACATAGTTACCTAGTCCTTATGACCATGAGATCATGTAAATCACTTATACCGGAAAGGTACTTTGATTACATCAAACGCCACTGCGTAAATGGGTGGTTATAAAGGTGGGATTAAGTATCCGGAAAGTATGAGTTGAGGCATATGGATCAACAGTGGGATTTGTCCATCCCGATGACGGATAGATATACTCTGGGCCCTCTCGGTGGAATGTCGTCTAATGTCTTGAAAGCATATGAATAAGTTCATAAGAGACCACATACCACGGTACGAGTAAAGAGTACTTGTCAGGAGACGAGGTTGAACAAGGTATAGAGTGATACCGATGATCAAACCTCGGACAAGTAAAATATCGCGTGACAAAGGGAATTGGTATCGTATGTGAATGGTTCATTCGATCACTAAAGTCATCGTTGAATATGTGGGAGCCATTATGGATCTCCAGATCCCGCTATTGGTTATTGGTCGGAGAGAAGTCTCAACCATGTCTACATAGTTCGCGAACCGTAGGGTGACACACTTAAGGTTTGATGTCGTTTAAGTAGATATGGAATATGGAATGGAGTTCGAAGTTTTGTTCGGAGTCTCGGATGGGATCCAGGACATCACGAGGAGTTCTGGAATGGTCCGGAGAATAAGATTCATATATAGGAAGTCACTTTCCAAGTTTGGAAATGATCCGGTGAATTTATGGAAGGTGGTTTCTAGAATTATCCGGAAATAAATTACTATGGAAGGAGGAGTCACGGAGGGACTCCACAAACCCTAACCAGCCAACCAAGTGGGAGGGTGGAGTCCATGGTGGACTCCACCTCCTTGGCCGGCCAAGAAAAGGGGGAAGGGGAGAGTCCCTGTCCCTCTAGGTTTCGTCCATAAGGCAGTTTTTCTGTTGGGGTCTTATTCGAAGACTTTGGGCAAACCCTTGGGGTTCCACCTATATAATGAGGAGGAGAGGGAGGGGGCAGCCCATGGCTTGGCCGCACCACCCCTGCCCCCTTGAGGCCGGCGCCCATGGCACCCCCTCTCCCCAAACCCTAGCACCCCTCCTCCACTACTTCTCCCGCATATGCTTAGCGAAGCTCCGCCGGAGATCTCCATCAACACCGCCACCACGCCGTTGTGCTGCCGGGATTCCGAGGAGGATCTACTACTTCCACTGCCCGCTGGAACGGGGAGAAGGACGTCGTCATCAACACCGAACGTGTGACCGAGTACGGAGGTGCTGCCCGATCGTGGCACCGTGATCAAGATCTTCTACGCGCTTTTGCAAGCGGCAAGTGATCGTCTACCGCAGCAATAAGAGCCTACTCTTATAGGCTTTGGAAATCTTCAAGGTTTAGTCTCATTCATCCCCTCGTTGCTCCCATCTTCTAGATTGCATCTTGGCTTGGTTTGCGTTCTCGCGGTAGGAAATTTTTTGTTTTCTATGCAACGTATCCCTACAGTGGTATCAGAGCCGTGTCTATGCATAGATGGTTGCACGAGTAGAACACAATGGTTTTGTGGGCGTTGATGCTCTTGTTGTCTTTAGTTTGAGTACTTTGCATCTTTGTGGCATAGTGGGATGAAGCGGCTCGGACTAACTTTACATGACCGCGTTCATGAGACTTGTTCCTCGTTCGACATGCAACTTGTATTGCATAAGAGGCTTTGCGGGTGTCTGTCTCTCCTACTATAGTGAAGATTCAATTTACTCTTCTATTGACAACATTAGTATCACCGTTGTGGTTCATGTTCGTAGGTAGATTAGATCTTACTCGAAAACCCTAAACCACGTAAAATATGCAAACCAAATTAGAGACGTCTAACTTGTTTTTGCAGGGTTTGGTGATGTGATATGGCCATAATGTGATGATGAATATGTATGAGATCATCATTATTGTATTGTGGCAACCGGCAGGAGCCTTATGGTTGTCTTTAAATTTCATGTTGAGTAGTATTTCAAATTAGTTGTAATAGTTGCTACATGAGGTGAACAACCATGAAGACGGCGCCATGAACCTTGACGCTACACCGACAATGATGGAGATCATGCCCGTTGATGATGGAGATCATGTCCGTGCTTTGGTGATGAAGATCGAAGGCGCAAAGACTAAAGGGCCATATCATATCACATATGAACTGCATGTGATGTTAATCCTTTTATGCATCTTATTTTGCTTAGATCACGACGGTAGCATTATAAGATGATCCCTCACATTAATATCAAGATAATAAAGTGTTCTCCCCTCGTATGCACCATTGTACAGTTCGTCGTTTCGAAGCATCTCGTGATGATCGGATGTGATAGACTCAACGTCCACATACAACGGGTGTAAGTCATGTTGCACACGCGGAATACTTAGGTTTGCTTGACGAGCCTAGCATGTACAGACATGGCCTCGGGACAACGGAAACCGAAAGGTTGAACACGAGTCATATGGATGATATGATCAACATGTTGATGTTCACTATTGAAGCTACATCATCTCACGTGATGATCGGTTTTGGTGTAGTGGATTTGGATCGTGTACCACTTAACAACTATGAGGGATGTTGTATTAAGTGGGAGTTCATTAGTAATTAGATTAAAATATGAACTAATTATCATAAACATAGTCTGGGTAGTATTTTGAATTAATTTTGTAGTATTGGCATCCGTTTACTACTATGCGCTAGTTTTATAATTGAGATAAAAATTCTGTTAAAATCTGACAAGAAACTTTACGGATTGGTACCTGATACGTCTCCGACGTATCGACAATTTCTTATGTTCCATGCCACATTATTGATGATATCTACATGTTTTATGCATACTTTACATCATATTTATGCATTTTCTGGAACTAACCTATTAACAAGATGCCAAAGAGCCAGTTGCTGTTTTCTGCTGTTTTTGGTTTCAGAAATCCTAGTAAGGAAATATTCTCGGAATTGGACGAAATCAACGCCCAGGTGCCTATTTTGCCACGAAGCTTCCAGAAGACCGGAGAGTCAACGAAGTGGGGCCACGAGGTGGCCAGGGGGTAGGGCGGCGCGGCCCCACCCTTGGCCGCGCCGACCTGTCTCCTGGGCCCCTCGCGATACCCCCTGACCTACCCTTCCGCCTACAAATAGCCTTCGTCGAGAAACCCCCAGTACCGAGGGCCACGATACGGAAAACCTTCCAGAGACGCCGCTGCCAATCCCATCTCGGGGGATTCAGGAGATCGCCTCCGGCACCCTGCCGGAGAGGGGAATCATCTCCCGCAGGACTCTACGCCGCCATGGTCGCCTCCGGAGTGATGTGTGAGTAGTCTACCCCTGGACTATGGGTCCATAGCAGTAGCTAGATGGTTTTCTTCTCCCCATTATGCTTCATTGTCGGGTCTTGTGAGCTGCCGAACATGATCAAGATCATCTATCTGTAATTCTATATGTTGTGTTTGTTGGGATCCGATGAATAGAGAATACCATGTTATGTTGATTATCAATTTATATCTATGTGTTGTTTATGATCTTGCATGCTCTCCGTTATTAGTAGATGCTCTGGCCAAGTTGATGCTAGTAACTCCAAGAGGGAGTATTTATGCTCGATAGTGGGTTCATGTCTCCGTTAATCTGGAGGAGTGACAAGAACCTCTAAGGTTATGGATGTGCTGTTGCCACTAGGGATAAAACATTGATGCTATGTCCGAGGATGTAGTTATTGATTACATTACGCGCAATACTTAATGCAATTGTCTGTTGTTAGCAACTTAATACTGGAAGGGGTTCGGATGATAACCTGAAGGTGGACTTTTTAGGCATAGATGCATGCTGGATAGCGGTCTATGTACTTTGTCGTAATGCCCAATTAAATCTCACTATACTCATCATAATATGTATGTGCATGGTCATGCCCTCTCTATTTGTCAATTGCCCAACTGTAATTTGTTCACCCAACATGCTGTTTATCTTATGGGAGAGACACCTCTAGTGAACTGTGGACCCCGGTCCAATTCTCTATACTGAAATACAATCTCTTGCAATCTTTGTTCTCTTGTTTTCTGCAAACAATCATCATCCACACTATACATCTAATCCTTTGTTACAGCAAGCCGGTGAGATTGACAATCTCACTGTTTCGTTGGGGCAAAGTACTTGGTTTGTGTTGTGCAGGTTCCACGTTGGCGCCGGAATCCCTGGTGTTGCGCCGCACTACATCTCGCCGCCATCAACCTTCAACGTGCTTCTTGGCTCATACTGGTTCGATAAACCTTGGTTTCATACTGAGGGAAAACTTGCCGATGTACGCATCACACCTTCCTCTTGGGGTTCCCAACGGACGCGTGTTGTACGCGTATCAGTACCGTATTGTTAAGAATCAAGAATTGATTAAGTCGTATTGCAAACTTTTAGTAAACCTCACATTGTTGATTCAAAGAGCTATGTTTTCAATTAGTACCTAAAGTTATCTTGTCTCCGTTCAAATCTGTTTGAAAAGTAAGGAGCTGAAAATTTAGTTTTCAGAAATAATCAAGGTATGAGATATATGTGATATCTAAGACCTTATTGCAAGATGATAGAATATAATTTGGTGAGACTACATAAACTCATAAGTTTTATGGGAATGTACGAAGGTTGAAGACGCAAGGCATCCCAACCCTCCAATTATTGGGGCACTAACAATATTCGCATATCCATGAAGTAATCGTCCTTAGTATGCACCGTTGCTAAGACTCGTCGTATCGAAGCATCACGTGATGATCGGGTGTTATAGATTCTACGTGTGCATACAACGGGTGCAAGCCAGATTTGCACATGCTAATACTGAGGTTAAAACTTTACGAGTCTAGCATGTACAGACATGGTCTCAGAAAGTCATCATGATACAATGGATAAAATTATGAGTGAAATTGTTCATCATATTACAAGGTTACTAATAGTGAAATCCGGAACACTTGTCATATGATGATCAACTTCAAAGTAAGAACCTCAAAGTTATTGGTATTTGACCAACAAACCTAGAAGTTATTGATGTTGAAGTGTCTTTCTGAATAATGAGGAAAGCTAAAAGAGAAACTACAAAAGATTATTGGCAGAAAGAAAGAAAAGACTAGAAAGTCTAGCTCAGGTGTATATAAATGATATACATGTTATGGATATATTCCTTGTTTGGTCACACAATGAAATTCTTGGGTATTAGTACCATATTGGTTGGTATGAAATGTCATACAAAACAACGCAATACAAGAATACAATGGCCTAAGTGACTGACAAGGAATATGATAGGAATGCACGTCTGGAACAAAAATAAAGTGTTATTATGTTCATCGTTGGCATTCTATCTAGCCCTTAGAATTTATAATAAAGAACTTAATAATTGTTATTTTGCTCTTGTCAAATAAAAACAATGAGTTGTTCAAATTATGACATTACTCCATGTACGATGGATAAGTTATTATAAATCTTAATGGTGAAACACACACACACACATAATACTGACGCTAAAATGCCATAAGGCAAATGATTTGAATTCCACTTATTTGTGGAACCGCCATTTAGGTCATGTTAGAAAGGAACGCATGAATGAACTCCATGCAAATGGATTTTTGGAGTCATTTGATTTTTTGAATCGTTTGGTGCTTGCAAATCTTTTCTAAAAGAGAATAACTAAAATACCGTTCATAGGCCAAGAGTTGAACGGGCAACTAACTTAGTGAAAACATACATAATGATATATGTGGTTCACTGGGCATAGTTGTATGCGGGAGATTCTTCTACTTCATGAAAACTTCAAACAATGAATTGAGTATATATATGTGGATATATTCGATAAGGAAGAAGTTTGAAACATTTGAATGGATTCAAATAAATTTCAGCATGAAGTGGAAATCATCGTAATAGAAAAGTCAAATATTTATGATTGGATCATGGTAGAAATATTTGAATTACGAGTTTTTAGCGAACATCTAAGAGAGTTATGAAATTGTTCTACAACTCACGTTTCTTGGAGTATCATAGTGATGATGAAATATCCAAGAGATGTATCCAAACCTTGTTGGGTCAATGATAAAATATTGATGTCATTATATTTTTGTAGATTATGCTTTAGAGACTACCACTTTTACACTGAATAGAGCATCATCATGATCCGTTGAAATGACACCATATAAGTTATGGCATGGGTATGAACCCTGATAGTCTTTTCTTAAATTTTGGTATGCATAGCATAAGTAAATAAGTTTACAACCAAAATCGGATGAATGTCTTTGTTGGTTATCCCAGAGATTTGATTGGGAATTCTTCCCACGAGACAAAGACAAAAGTGTTTGTCAATGTTTCTTATTTCCGAGAAATTGTTTCTAGCGAAGTATTTGAGTGGGAGGACAATAGAACTTGATAAGGTTTATGAACCTGAGCATAATGATCAGAGTAGCGCAGCATCGGAAATTGATTCCGGAAACGGCCACGACGATCATGGCTCCCATGACTACAAAGTGTTATAGCCATGGAAATCGAAGTACATATTGAACCTTGCAGGTATGGTTTACTTTGTGATCAAATAAATGATTTGTGGACAAAGGATTGATTTTGAACAATGATAAACCAACTACAAACAAAAGAAGTTATGATGGGCCCTGACTCCGTTAAAATGGCTATACGCCATGAAATCCAAGATAGATGAATACTTTTTGAAAGTAAATGGATCTATAAAATTGATGGACTTGGATGAAATATCCTTAAAGAAGCTCGACTTGTCGAAAAATTGTTTACGACAAAGTTCAAAGAGTTGAATACAATAAGATTAGATCTTCTGTAGCAATGCTTATAGTCTATGTGGATTATTCTAGTAATCACTACATATTTCTTTTATGAGATATGCTAGTAGGATGGCAAAATACATTACTTATCAGAAGTGTGTATTAAAGGTGTATACAAGATACAACCAAGAGTTTTGCTGGTCCGTGGAATACTAGATAGGTATACAAACTTCAATTGGATGAAGTGAGTATCATGGAGTTGGAATCTTCACTAGATGAAATAGTCAAAAGAGTTTTTGATTTCATCAGAGACGATGAAGAGACTTGAATTTGCAAGAAATTAAGTGGGAGCGCTGAGACATATTTATAATACTTATGTAGATGACATATAGTTGATTATAAATGATGTAATTATATACTTGATTAAAAAGGTTTCATTGAGAATTAACTTAATGAAAGGATATGGACTGAAATAAATTTAGTGTCAAGATCTATGAAAATAGATTGAAACACATAATAAGTTTAAGTCAAAGTACATAGAATGGATATTGAAGTAGTTCAATATACAAATATTAAGAAAATGTTCTTGTCATGTGAAGTTTTTACAAGACTTGAGTGTATCTGACACTCAATGAGTAAAAACACATGAGTGATTATAGATCACAAATAATATGTACACAATCAGATGTCACGTACTCTTAAAAATGTTATGAGCATGTACCAGAATGATTCATGTGATGATCATTGAAAAACAGTAAGAATATTCTTGAGTACTTAAGAAGAACCAAGGATATATATATAGTTTTGTATGGAGAAATGACAAACAAATCGCTGTAAGGTGTTGCACCAATATTTGTTTTTGTCACATATGAAAATAAAATTTAAATCTCAAATTAGACTAAGTGTTGTTTAAAAGGTAGCACAATGAGCTAGAAGTTGTCTATGCTAGATTTAGAAGAGTTCTAAATATTATGACGGATTCTACAAAAGAAGGCAGAGTATGTCATTGTTTTGACAATGACGAAGGATGTTAAAGTCAAGAGGTTCTTTGAGAACTTGGTGTAGTTCCGACAGAGTCAGAACTTTGAAGCTATATTGTGTGTGACAATATTCGTGACATATTTCAGACATGGAATTAAGGTTCCACCAGAAGACCAAACATATTTAATGCCGACTCATTTGGAAATGAGTGATGCGTTGAGACGCAAATGAATACGTTTCTGAGCATGTCAGATCCATTGACTAAAACCTCTCCCGTGAGCAAAACATGATAAAGCACAAGAAGGCCAAGGTGTTATATCTCTACAAATGTAAACTAGATTATTGACTCTAGTGCAAGTGGGAGACTGTTGGAGATATGCCCAAGAGGCAATAATAAAATGGTTATTATAATATATCTTTAAGTTTATGATAATGTTTACATACCATGCTATAATTGTATTAACCGAAACATTGATACATGTGTGTTATGTGAACAACAAGGAGTCCCTAGTAAGCCTCTTGTATAACTAGCTTGTTGATTAATAGATGATCATGGTTTCGTGATCATGAACATTGGATGTTATTAATAACAAGGTTATGTCATTATATGAATGATGTAATGGACACACCCAATTAAGCGTAGCATAAGATCACGTCATTAAGTTATTTGCTATAAGCTTTCGATACATAGTTACTGATAACCCACAAGTATAGGGGATCGCAGCAGTCTTCGAGGGAAGTAAAACCCAAATTTATTGATTCGACACAAGGGGAGGTAAAGAATACTTATAAGCCTTAACAACTGAGTTGTCAATTCAGCTGCACCTGGAAAAGCACTAGTAACAAGGGTGATGTGAAAGCAGCAGTAATATGAGAGCAATAGTAACAGTAACACAGCAGCAGTAGCACAGGAGCAATGGCACCAGAAAATAGTTGATACTACTTCCAATGACATATAGAACGAGTATATGATGATGAGAGATGGACCGGGGTTCCCAGCGATCTACACTAGTGGTAACTCTCCAATAAGTGACAAGTGTTGGGTGAACAAATTACAGTTGGGCAATTGATAGGATTGATAAAGCATTAAGAAAGAACATCAATTCATTAATCATGTAGGCATGTTTTCCATATATAGTCGTACGTGCTCGCAATGAGAAACTTGCACAACATCTTTTGTCCTACCAGCCGGTGGCAGCCGGGCCTCAAGGGAATCTACTGGATATTAAGGTACTCCTTTTAATAGAGCACCGGAGCAAAGCATTAACACTTGGTGAAAACATGTTATCCTCACATCACCGCCATCCCCTCCGGTTGTCCCGATTCTTGTCACTTCGGGGCCATTGGTTCCAGACAGTGACATGTGCATACAACTTGTAGATACAATCTAAGCAATAAGTATAGAGCTTAAATCTAAGATCATGCCACTCGGGCCCTAGTGACAAGCATTAAGCATAACAAGATTGCAGCAACAATAACTTCACAAACTTTATAGATAGACTAATCATAATGTATCATCCATCGGATCCCAACAAACACAACACCGATTACATCAGATGAATCTCAATCATGTAAGGCAGCTCATGAGATCATTGTATTTAAGTACATGGGATAGAGAGTACCAACTAGCTACTGCTAGAACCCGTAGTCCATGGGGGAACTACTCACGGAGCATGATGGAGGCGATGGCATCGATGGAGATGGCTTCCGGGGGCACTTCCCCGTCCCGGCAGGGTGCCGGAACAGAGAGTTCTGTCCCCTGAATTGGAGTTTCGCGATGGCGGCGGCGCCCCTGGAGTCTTTCTGGAGTTTCGTCAATTGGTATCGTGTTTTTAGGTCGAAAGGGCCTATATAGGCGAAGAGGCGGCGCAGGAGGGCGCCTGGGGCCTCCTCCCCATAGGCCGGCGCGGCCAGGGTGGAGCCCGCGTGGCCCTGGCGTGTGGTGGCTGATACGTCTCCGACGTATCGATAATTTCTTGTGTTCCATGCCACATTATTGATGTTATCTACATGTTTTATGCACACTTTATGTCATATTCGTGCATTTTCTGGAACTAACCTATTAACAAGATGCCGAAGTGCCGATTCTTTGTTTCTGCTGTTTTTGGTTTCAGAAATCCTAGTAACGAAATATTCTCGGAATTGGACAAAATCAACGCCCAGGGTCCTATTTTGCCACGAAGCTTCCAGAAGACCGAAGAGGAGACGAAGTGGGGCCACGAGGCGCCCAAACCCTAGGGCGGCGCGGCCTGCCCCTTGGCCGCGCCGACCTGTGGTGTGGGGCCCTCGTGTGGCCCCCTGACCTGCCCTTCCGCCTACTTAAAGCCTCCGTCGCGAAACCCCGGTCACGAGAGCCACGATACGGAAAACCTTCCGAGACGCCGCCGCCGCCAATCCCATCTCGGGGATTCAGGAGATCGCCTCCAAAGACCCTGCCGGAGAGGGGAATCATCTCCGGAGGACTCTACGCCGCCATGGTCGCCTCCGGAGTGATGAGTGAGTAGTCTACCCCTGGACTATGGGTCCATAGCAGTAGCTAGATGGTTGTCTTCTCCCCATTGTGCTTAATTGTCGGATCTTGTGAGCTGCCTAACATGATCAAGATCATCTATCTGTAATTCTATATGTTGCGTTTGTTGGGATCCGATGAATAGAGAATACTTGTTATGTTGATTATCAAAGTTATGTCTATGTGTTGTTTATGATCTTGCATGCTCTCCGTTACTAGTAGATGCTCTAGCCAAGTAGATGCTTGTAACTCCAAGAGGGAGTATTTATGCTCGATAGTGGGTTCATGTCTCCGTGAATGCGGGAAGTGACAGAAATCTCTAAGATTATGGATGTGCTGTTGCCACTAGGGATAAAACATTGGTGCTATGTTCAAGGATGTAGTTACTGATTACATTACGCGCAATACTTAATGCAATTGTCTGTTGTTAGCAACTTAATACTGGAGGGGGTTCGGATGATAACCTGAAGGTGGACTTTTTAGGCATAGATGCATGCTGGATAGAGGTCTATGTACTTTGTCGTAATGCCCAATTAAATCTCACTATACTCATCATAATATGTATGTGCATAGTCATGCCCTCTCTATTTGTCAATTGCCCAACTGTAATTTGTTCACCCAACATGCTGTTTATCTTATGGGAGAGACACCTCTAGTGAACTGTGGACCCCGGTCCAATTCTCTATACTGAAATACAATCTCTTGCCAATCTTTGTTCTACTGTTTTCTGCAAACAATCATCATCCACACTATACATCTAATCCTTTGTTACAGCAAGCCGGTGAGATTGACAATCTCACTGTTTCGTTGGGGCAAAGTACTTGGTTTGTGTTGTGCAGGTTCCACGTTGGCGCCGGAATCCCTGGTGTTGCGCCGCACTACATCTCGCCGCCATCAACCTTCAACGTGCTTCTTGGCTCATACTGGTTCGATAAACCTTGGTTTCATACTGAGGGAAAACTTGCCGATGTACGCATCACACCTTCCTCTTGGGGTTCCCAACGGACGCGTGTTGTACACGTATCAGTACCGTATTGTTAAGAATCAAGAATTGATTAAGTCCTATTGCAAACTTTTAGTAAACCTCACATTGTTGATTCAAAGAGCTATGTTTTCAATTAGTACCTAAAGTTATCTTGTCTCCGTTCAAATCTGTTTGAAAAGTAAGGAGCTGAAAATTTAGTTTTCAGAAATAATCAAGGTATGAGATATATGTGATATCTAAGACCTTATTGCAAGATGATAGAATATAATTTGGTGAGACTACATAAACTCATAAGTTTTATGGGAATGTACGAAGGTTGAAGACGCAAGGCATCCCAACCCTCCAACTATTGGGGCACTAACAATATTCGCATATCCATGAAGTAATCGTCCTTAGTATGCACCGTTGCTAAGACTCGTCGTATCGAAGCATCACGTGATGATCGGGTGTTATAGATTCTACGTGTGCATACAACGGGTGCAAGCCAGATTTGCACATGCTAATACTGAGGTTAAAACTTTACGAGTCTAGCATGTACAGACATGGTCTCAGAAAGTCATCATGATACAATGGATAAAATTATGAGTGAAATTGTTCATCATATTACAAGGTTACTAATAGTGAAATCCGGAACACTTGTCATATGATGATCAACTTCAAAGTAAGAACCTCAAAGTTATTGGTATTTGACCAACAAACCTAGAAGTTATTGATGTTGAAGTGTCTTTCTGAATAATGAGGAAAGCTAAAAGAGAAACTACAAAAGATTATTGGCAGAAAGAAAGAAAAGACTAGAAAGTCTAGCTCAGGTGTATATAAATGATATACATGTTATGGATATATTCCTTGTTTGGTCACACAATGAAATTCTTGGGTATTAGTACCATATTGGTTGGTATGAAATGTCATACAAAACAACGCAATACAAGAATACAATGGCCTAAGTGACTGACAAGGAATATGATAGGAATGCACGTCTGGAACAAAAATAAAGTGTTATTATGTTCATCGTTGGCATTCTATCTAGCCCTTAGAATTTATAATAAAGAACTTAATAATTGTTATTTTGCTCTTGTCAAATAAAAACAATGAGTTGTTCAAATTATGACATTACTCCATGTACGATGGATAAGTTATTATAAATCTTAATGGTGAAACACACACACACACATAATACTGACGCTAAAATGCCATAAGGCAAATGATTTGAATTCCACTTATTTGTGGAACCGCCATTTAGGTCATGTTAGAAAGGAACGCATGAATGAACTCCATGCAAATGGATTTTTGGAGTCATTTGATTTTTTGAATCGTTTGGTGCTTGCAAATCTTTTCTAAAAGAGAATAACTAAAATACCGTTCATAGGCCAAGAGTTGAACGGGCAACTAACTTAGTGAAAACATACATAATGATATATGTGGTTCACTGGGCATAGTTGTATGCGGGAGATTCTTCTACTTCATGAAAACTTCAAACAATGAATTGAGTATATATATGTGGATATATTCGATAAGGAAGAAGTTTGAAACATTTGAATGGATTCAAATAAATTTCAGCATGAAGTGGAAATCATCGTAATAGAAAAGTCAAATATTTATGATTGGATCATGGTAGAAATATTTGAATTACGAGTTTTTAGCGAACATCTAAGAGAGTTATGAAATTGTTCTACAACTCACGTTTCTTGGAGTATCATAGTGATGATGAAATATCCAAGAGATGTATCCAAACCTTGTTGGGTCAATGATAAAATATTGATGTCATTATATTTTTGTAGATTATGCTTTAGAGACTACCACTTTTACACTGAATAGAGCATCATCATGATCCGTTGAAATGACACCATATAAGTTATGGCATGGGTATGAACCCTGATAGTCTTTTCTTAAATTTTGGTATGCATAGCATAAGTAAATAAGTTTACAACCAAAATCGGATGAATGTCTTTGTTGGTTATCCCAGAGATTTGATTAGGAATTCTTCCCACGAGACAAAGACAAAAGTGTTTGTCAATGTTTCTTATTTCCGAGAAATTGTTTCTAGCGAAGTATTTGAGTGGGAGGACAATAGAACTTGATAAGGTTTATGAACCTGAGCATAATGATCAGAGTAGCGCAGCATCGGAAATTGATTCCGGAAGCGGCCACGACGATCATGGCTCCCATGACTACAAAGTGTTATAGCCATGGAAATCGAAGTACATATTGAACCTTGCAGGTATGGTTTACTTTGTGATCAAATAAATGATTTGTGGACAAAGGATTGATTTTGAACAATGATAAACCAACTACAAACAAAAGAAGTTATGATGGGCCCTGACTCCGTTAAAATGGCTATACGCCATGAAATCCAAGATAGATGAATACTTTTTGAAAGTAAATGGATCTATAAAATTGATGGACTTGGATGAAATATCCTTAAAGAAGCTCGACTTGTCGAAAAATTGTTTACGACAAAGTTCAAAGAGTTGAATACAATAAGATTAGATCTTCTGTAGCAATGCTTATAGTCTATGTGGATTATTCTAGTAATCACTACATATTTCTTTTATGAGATATGCTAGTAGGATGGCAAAATACATTACTTATCAGAAGTGTGTATTAAAGGTGTATACAAGATACAACCAAGAGTTTTGCTGGTCCGTGGAATACTAGATAGGTATACAAACTTCAATTGGATGAAGTGAGTATCATGGAGTTGGAATCTTCACTAGATGAAATAGTCAAAAGAGTTTTTGATTTCATCAGAGACGATGAAGAGACTTGAATTTGCAAGAAATTAAGTGGGAGCGCTGAGACATATTTATAATACTTATGTAGATGACATATAGTTGATTATAAATGATGTAATTATATACTTGATTAAAAAGGTTTCATTGAGAATTAACTTAATGAAAGGATATGGACTGAAATAAATTTAGTGTCAAGATCTATGAAAATAGATTGAAACACATAATAAGTTTAAGTCAAAGTACATAGAATGGATATTGAAGTAGTTCAATATACAAATATTAAGAAAATGTTCTTGTCATGTGAAGTTTTTACAAGACTTGAGTGTATCTGACACTCAATGAGTAAAAACACATGAGTGATTATAGATCACAAATAATATGTACACAATCAGATGTCACGTACTCTTAAAAATGTTATGAGCATGTACCAGAATGATTCATGTGATGATCATTGAAAAACAGTAAGAATATTCTTGAGTACTTAAGAAGAACCAAGGATATATATATAGTTTTGTATGGAGAAATGACAAACAAATCGCTGTAAGGTGTTGCACCAATATTTGTTTTTGTCACATATGAAAATAAAATTTAAATCTCAAATTAGACTAAGTGTTGTTTAAAAGGTAGCACAATGAGCTAGAAGTTGTCTATGCTAGATTTAGAAGAGTTCTAAATATTATGACGGATTCTACAAAAGAAGGCAGAGTATGTCATTGTTTTGACAATGACGAAGGATGTTAAAGTCAAGAGGTTCTTTGAGAACTTGGTGTAGTTCCGACAGAGTCAGAACTTTGAAGCTATATTGTGTGTGACAATATTCGTGACATATTTCAGACCGCGGAATTAAGGTTCCACCAGAAGACCAAACATATTTAATGCCGACTCATTTGGAAATGAGTGATGCGTTGAGACGCAAATGAATACGTTTCTGAGCATGTCAGATCCATTGACTAAAACCTCTCCCGTGAGCAAAACATGATAAAGCACAAGAAGGCCAAGGTGTTATATCTCTACAAATGTAAACTAGATTATTGACTCTAGTGCAAGTGGGAGACTGTTGGAGATATGCCCAAGAGGCAATAATAAAATGGTTATTATAATATATCTTTAAGTTTATGATAATGTTTACATACCATGCTATAATTGTATTAACCGAAACATTGATACATGTGTGTTATGTGAACAACAAGGAGTCCCTAGTAAGCCTCTTGTATAACTAGCTTGTTGATTAATAGATGATCATGGTTTCGTGATCATGAACATTGGATGTTATTAATAACAAGGTTATGTCATTATATGAATGATGTAATGGACACACCCAATTAAGCGTAGCATAAGATCACGTCATTAAGTTATTTGCTATAAGCTTTCGATACATAGTTACTGATAACCCACAAGTATAGGGGATCGCAGCAGTCTTCGAGGGAAGTAAAACCCAAATTTATTGATTCGACACAAGGGGAGGTAAAGAATACTTATAAGCCTTAACAACTGAGTTGTCAATTCAGCTGCACCTGGAAAAGCACTAGTAACAAGGGTGATGTGAAAGCAGCAGTAATATGAGAGCAATAGTAACCATAACACAGCATAGTAGCACAGGAGCAATGGCACCAGAAAATAGTTGATACTACTTCCAATGACATATAGAACGAGTATATGATGATGAGAGATGGACCGGGGTTCCCAGCGATCTACACTAGTGGTAACTCTCCAATAAGTGACAAGTGTTGGGTGAACAAATTACAGTTGGGCAATTGATAGGATTGATAAAGCATTAAGAAAGAACATCAATTCATTAATCATGTAGGCATGTTTTCCATATATAGTCGTACGTGCTCGCAATGAGAAACTTGCACAACATCTTTTGTCCTACCAGCCGGTGGCAGCCGGGCCTCAAGGGAATCTACTGGATATTAAGGTACTCCTTTTAATAGAGCACCGGAGCAAAGCATTAACACTTGGTGAAAACATGTTATCCTCACATCACCGCCATCCCCTCCGGTTGTCCCGATTCTTGTCACTTCGGGGCCATTGGTTCCAGACAGTGACATGTGCATACAACTTGTAGATACAATCTAAGCAATAAGTATAGAGCTTAAATCTAAGATCATGCCACTCGGGCCCTAGTGACAAGCATTAAGCATAACAAGATTGCAGCAACAATAACTTCACAAACTTTATAGATAGACTAATCATAATGTATCATCCATCGGATCCCAACAAACACAACACCGATTACATCAGATGAATCTCAATCATGTAAGGCAGCTCATGAGATCATTGTATTTAAGTACATGGGATAGAGAGTACCAACTAGCTACTGCTAGAACCCGTAGTCCATGGGGGAACTACTCACGGAGCATGATGGAGGCGATGGCATCGATGGAGATGGCTTCCGGGGGCACTTCCCCGTCCCGGCAGGGTGCCGGAACAGAGAGTTCTGTCCCCCCGAATTGGAGTTTCGCGATGGCGGCGGCGCCCCTGGAGTCTTTCTGGAGTTTCGTCAATTGGTATCGTGTTTTTAGGTCGAAAGGGCCTATATAGGCGAAGAGGCGGCGCAGGAGGGCGCTGATGTCTACGTTCCCCCTCCTTTCCTGTAGACAGTGTTGGGCCTCCAAGAGCAGAGGTTTGTAGAACAGCAGCAAGTTTTCCCTTAAGTGGATCACCCAAGGTTTATCGAACTCAGGGAGGAAGAGGTCAAAGATATCCCTCTCATGCAACCCTGCAACCACAAAGCAAGAAGTCTCTTGTGTCCCCAACACACTAAATAGGTGCACTAGTTCGGCGAAGAGATAGTGAAATACAGGTGGTATGAATAAGTATGAGCAGTAGCAACGGTACCAGAAAATAGCTTGCTGGCGTGTAGTTGATGGTAGTAGTATTGCAGCAGTAGTAACACAGTAAAACAGTAAACAAGCAGCGATAGCAGTATTTAGGAACAAGGCCTAGGGATTCCACTTTCACTAGTGGACACTCTCAACATTGATCACATAACAGAATAGATAAATGCATACTCTACACTTTTGTTGGATGATGAACACATTGCGTAGGATTACACGAACCCTCAATGCCGGAGTTAACAAGCTCCACAATTATGTTCATATTTTAGTAACCTTTAGTGTAAGATAGATCAACAGACTAAACCAAGTACTAGCATAGCATGCACACTGTCACCTTCATGCATATGTAGGAGGAATAGATCACATCAATATTATCATAGCAATAGTTAACTTCGCAATCTACAAGAGATCATGATCATAGCATAAACCAAGTACTAACACGGTGCACACACTGTCACCTTTACACACGTGCAGGAGGAATAGAACTACTTTAATAACTTTGCTAGAGTAGCACATAGATAGTAGTGATACAAAACTCATATGAATCTCAATCATGTAAAGCAGCTCATGAGATTATTGTATTGAGGTACATGGGAGAGAGATGAACCACATAGCTACAGCGGAGCCCTCAGCCTCGGGGGTGGATTACTCCCTCCTCATCATGGAGGCAGCGATGGCGGTGAAGATGGCGGTGAAGACGGCGGTGGAGATGGCTCCGGGGGCAATTCCCCGTCCGGCAGGGTGCCGGAACAGAGAGTTCTGTCCCCCGAATTGGAGTTTCACGATGGCGGCGGTGCCCCTGGAGTCTTTCTGGAGTTTCGTCCATTGGTACTGCGTTTTTAGGTCGAAAGGGCTTTTATAGGCGAAGAGGCGGCGCAGGGGGGCACCTGGGGGCGCCACACCCTAGGCCGGCGCGGCCTAGGCCTGGCCCGCGCCGCTGATACGTCCAATTTGCATCACTATTTTATATCATAATTTGCTGTTATTCATTGATATATTTCATATTGGGACACAATACTTATGTTATTTCATCTATTTTGCATGTTTCATCATTATTGGAGGATCGAACACCGGAGCCAGGAGCACCGTCAGAACGCAATATTTCGGAAGATCAACTCTGGAAGGAAATTATACCAAAAATCCTATTTTTCAAGATGACGAAGGAAGCCAGAAGGGGGAGCCAGGAGCAGCCAGGGTGGGCCCACACCCTAGGGCGGCGCGGCCGGAGCCCTGGCGCGCCGGCTTTGTGGTGCAGGGGCCCACGACCCTTTTCGCCTCCTTTTCTTCGCCAAACCCTTCGTCCCAAAGACCTAAGCCACGAGTAGGGTACCTCGCGAGAGTTCTGACCGCCTCTGCGGGGCGGAGAACACCAGAGAGAAAAGAGCTCTCCGGCGGGCAGGAATCCGCTGGGGAAATTCCCTCCGGGAGGGGGAAATCGACGCCATCGTCACCGTCATCGAGCTGGACATCATCGCCATCACCATCATCATCATCTCCACCATCATCACCGCCGTCATCACCGCTGGACACCGTCACCGCCGTAGCAATTTGGGTTTGATCTTGATTGTTTGATAGGGGAAACTCTCCCGGTATCGATTCCTACTTGTTGTTGATGCTATTGAGTGAAACCATTGAACCAAGTTTATGTTCAGATTGTTATTCATCATCATATCACCTCTGATCATGTTCCATATGATGTCTCGTGAGTAGTTCGTTTAGTTCTTGAGGACATGGGTGAAGTCTAAATGTTAGTAGTGAACTATGGTTGAGTAATATTCAATGGTGTGATATTTAAGTTGTGGTGTTATTCTTCTAGTGGTGTCATGTGAACGTCGACTACATGACACTTCACCATTTATGGGCCTAGGGGAATGCATCTTGTATTCGTTTGCTAATTGCGGGGTTGCCGGAGTGACAAACCTAAACCCCCGTTGGTATATCGATGCGGGGAGGGATCGCAGGATCTCATAGTTTAAGGCTGTGGTTAGATTTATTCTTAATTACTTTCTTGTAGTTGCGGATGCTTGCAAGGGGTATAATCACAAGTATGTATTAGTCCTAGGAAGGGCGGTACATTAGCATAGGTTCACCCACACAACACTTATCACAACAATGAAGATTATTTAGCCGTATGTAGCGAAAGCACTAGACTAAAATCCCGTGTGTCCTCGAGAACGTTTGGTCATTATAAGTAAACAAACCGGCTTGTCCTTTGTGCTAAAAAGGATTGGGCCACTCGCTGCAATTATTACTCTCGCACTTTACATACTCGTACTTTATTCAACTGTTACATCAAAACCCCCCGAATACTTGTCTGTGAGCATTTACGGTGAATCCTTCATCGAAACTGCTTGTCAACACCTTCTCGCTCCGCGTTGGGATCGACATTCGTACTTATCGAAGATACTACGATACACCCCCTATACTTGTGGGTCATCAAGACTAATTTCTGCCGCCGTTGCCGGGGAGTGAAGCGCTATTGGGAAGTGGAATTGGTAAGGAAAACCTTCTTGTTGTGCTGATTTTATTTCACTGCTGCTATAAGTCATTATGGAGAGATCTTCTCTTCATTTTCTATTTGGGAAATCTACTACTACTGCAACGGTAGTGGATGAAGCGCCAGGTGAGGAAGTGATACCATATAAAATACCTATGAAAATTATTGAACGTGTTATGGATAACCGCTATGAAGGGGATGGAACTGTCCATCCTGGTGATCATTTACTGTTTTTGCATGAATTATGCGGGTTATTCAAATGTGCAGGTATTGCTATGGATGAAGTGAGGAAGAAACTATTCTCTTTATCGCTGTCCGGTAAGGCGGCGCATTGGTATAAATTCTTGGATAATGGGGATTCTCTTGAATGGAATGATATTGTGCCCCGGATTTATTCTAAGTTCTATCCTCCAAGTGAAATTCATAAGGATCGGAATCGCATATATAATTTTTGGCCTTATGATGGAGAGAGTATTGCCCAAGCTTGGGGGAGATTGAAGTCTTTAATGCTCAAATGCCCCATTCATGAGCTTCCTGGTAATGTTATTATTGATAATTTCTACGCAAGACTTTCTTTTCAAGACAAGACCTTGCCGGATACTTCTTGTTTTGGATCATTTACACGCAACAAGGAAGAGTTTAAAAGGGACCTTCTTGATCGAATCCAAGAAAATACTGAAGGTTGGGAGAACGACAAGGATAGAGAATCGGTATAATTTATGATTATAAATGCATTGAAGCTTTTATGGATCTTGATAAATTTCGTAATATGAGTGCTACATATGGTCTTGATTCTCAAGTTCTTGTAAATCTTTATAAAGCTTTTGCCTCTCATTATGAATTGCCAAAGAAGAATTTTGTTAAGTATCATGAACCGTATAAAGATAAAATTGATTCATCTATTAATAAATGTGTAGTGGTTGAAACTGCTGATAATGTTATTCCTGAAGCTTATAGTGAAAAAACCCCTTTCACTGCTAAACTGAAAGAGTACTCTGTTATAAATAGTGCGGTTCATAAAAGTGAAAAGAAACCTGTAGAACCCGAAGAACAAATAAAAATTGAACCTCTTTGTTGCAATAGTTAAAGATCTTGTGACTGAAAATGTGGAGGATGGTCATATTATTTTCTGTGAAGATGCTTCTAATATTGTTTCACATCCTAATAAACCCAAACAAGCTAGTGTTCCTATGATGTCTGTTAGAATTGGTGATCATTGCTATTATGGATTATGTGATATTGGTGCAAGTGTTAGTGCTATTCCGTATGAGCTTTACACGGAGATTATGCACGAAATTGATTCTTGTGAACTTGAAGATATTGATGTGGTTATTCAGTGGCTAATAGAGAAACTATTTCTCCAATTGGTATTGTTCGAGATGTGGAAGTTTTATGCGGTAAGATTAAATATCCTGCTGACTTTTTGGTACTTGGTTCTGCTGCTAGTGATTATTGTCCTATTATTTTTGGTAGACCTTTTCTAAATACTTGTGGAGCTATTATAGATTGCAAGAAAGAGAAAATTTTGACTAAATTTGCTGGTGAATCTTATGAGTTTAACTTCTCTAAATTTACTAAAACTCCTTATAAAGCTGATTTGCCTAGTAATGATATTAAAATGGAGCAATGTGCATCTATTGTTCTTGTTCCTAATAATCCTTTGCAGCAACATTTGGAGGATAGCGAGAGCGAAATTTTTAGGAAAGAAAGAGATGAGCTTGAGGAAATTTTTCTTCGCCAACCTATTCTCAAGCATGATTTACCGGTGGAAGATTTGGGTACAACACCGCCACCAAAGGAAGATCCTGTTTTTGATTTAAAGCCTTTACCTGATAATCTTAAATATGCTCATATTGATGATAAGAAAATATATCCTGTTATTATTAGTTCTAAGCTTTCAGAGATTGAGGAAGAAAGGTTATTGGAAATATTGAAGAAGCATCGAGGCGCTATTGGTTACACTCTTGATGATTTGAAGGGGATTTCTCCTTCTATTTGCCAACATGCTATTAATATGGAAGATGATGCAAAGCCTGTTGTTGAACCTCAGCGTCGTCTAATTCCAAAGATGAAGGAAGTGGTAAGGAATGAGGTATTACGACTCCTTGAAGCTGGTATTATATATCCTATTGCTGATAGTAGATGGGTTAGTCACGTGCACTGTGTTCCCAAGAAAGGAGGTATGACTGTTGTGCCTAATGATAATGATGAGCTCATTCCTCAAAGAGTAGTTGTAGGGTATAGAATGTGCATTGATTTTCGAAAAGTTAATAAAGTTACTAAAAAGGATCATTACCCTTTACCATTTATTGATCAAATGCTAGAAAGATTGTCTAAAAATACTCATTTTTGCTTTCTTGATGGTTATTCTGGGTTTTCACAAATTGCTATTAAAGCTAAAGATCAAGAGAAAACCACCTTTACTTGTCCTTATGGAACTTATGCTTATAGACGCATGCCTTTTGGTTTATGTAATGCTCCTGCTACTTTTCAAAGATGCATGTCTGCTATTTTTCATGGTTTTTGTGAAAGTATTGTAGAGGTATTCATGGATGATTTTTCCGTCTATGGAAATTCTTTTGATAGCTGCTTGCGAAATCTTGATAAAGTTTTGCAGAGATGTGAAGAAACTAACCTTGTTCTTAATTGGGAGAAATGCCACTTTATGGTTAATGAAGGAATTGTATTGGGACATAAAATTTCTGAGAGAGGTATTGAAGTTGATAGAGCTAAAGTTGAAGCAATTGAGAAGATGCCCTATCAGGGACGTTAAAGGTATTAAGTAGTGTTCTTGGTCATCTTTGGGTTCTATAGGAGATTTATTAAAGAATTTTCCAAGATTTCAAAGCCTCTTACTAATCTTCTTCAAAAAGACGTACCATTTGTTTTTGATGATGATTGTAAGGAAGCTTTTGAAACTCTTAAGAAAGCCTTAACAACTGCTCCTATAGTTGAACCTCCTGATTGGAACTTACCCTTTGAAATTATGTGTGATGCTAGTGATTTCTTTGTAGGCGCTGTTCTTGGACAGCGGGTAGATAAAAAACTGAATGTTATTCATTATGCTAGTAAAACTCTTGATGCTGCTCAAAGAAATTATGCTACAACTGAAAAAGAATTATTAGCTGTAGTCTTTGCTTGTGATAAATTTAGATCTTATATTGTTGATTCAAAAGTTACTATTCATACTGATCATGCTGCAATTAGATACCTAATGACGAAGAAAGATGCTAAGCCTAGGCTTATTAGATGGGTGCTTCTTTTGCAAGAATTTGATCTACATATTGTAGACAGGAAAGGTCTTGATAATCCTGTTCTTGATAATTTGTCTAGATTGGAAAATATTGCTTATGATCCTGTTCTGTTAATGATAGTTTTCCAAATGAACAATTGGCTGTAATAAAGGTGAACTCGAGAGACAGTCCTTGGTATGCTGATTATGCTAACTTTATTGTTTCCAAGTACTTGCCTCCAACCTTTTCAGCTCAGCAAAGGAGGAAATTCTTTTATGATTTGAGGCATTATTTCTGGGATGACCCACACTTATATAAAGAAGGAGTGGATGGTATTATGCGAAGATGTGTTCCCGAATATGAACAACAGGAGATATTGAGTAAATGTCATGGTAGTGCTTATGGAGGACATCACGCCGGAAGAAAGAACCGCGCAAAAGGTTCTACAATCAGGTTTTTATTGGCCAACTCTCTTCAAGGATGCGAGAAAGTTTATTTTATCTTGTGATGAATGCCAAAGGGTTGGTAATATCTCCAGACGCAATGAAATGCCTATGAATTATACTCTTGTTATTGAACCGTTTGATTGTTGGGGATTTGACTTCATGGGACCTTTTCCGTCTTCGTAAGGTAACACTCATATACTCGTTGTCGTTGATTATGTTACTAAATGGGTGGAAGCTATACCTACAAAAAGTGCTGATGGTGAGACCTCTTTAAGAATGCTCTTAGAAATTATTTTTCCTAGATTTGGAGTACCTAGATATATTATGACCGATGGAGGTTCTCACTTTATTCATGGAGGTTTTAGAAAAACTCTTGCTAGGTATGGTATTAATCATAGAATTGCTTCTGCTTATCATCCTCAAACTAGTGGTCAAGTAGAATTATCAAATAGAGAGATTAAATCTATCTTGCAAAAGACCATTAATAAAACCGTAAAGAATTGGGCTAGTAAATTGAAGGATGCACTTTGGGCTTATAGAACTGCTTATAAAAATCCCATGGGAATGTCACCTTATAAAATGGTTTATGGGAAAGCTTGTCATTTACCTTTAGAACTAGAGCACAAAGCTTATTGGGCTGTTAGAGAATTAAATAAAGATCCTAAACTTGCCGGTGATAAGAGATTGTTGCAATTGAGTTCTCTAGATGAATGGAGAAGTGAAGCTTATGAAAATGCTAAACTCTTTAAAGAGAAAGTTAAAAAATGGCATGATAGGAGGATTATCAAAAGAGAATTTAATATTGGGGATAAAGTCCTATTGTATCGGTCTCGTCTCGGATTCTTTGCGGGAAATTACTCTCGAAATGGGAAGGACCATATGTTGTCGAGGAGGTGTATCGTTCAGGAGCAATCAAAATTAGCTCTCTCCAAGGCAATGCTACGCAAGTGGTGAATGGACAAAGACTCAAGCATTATATCTCAGGTGATTCCTATAATGTTGATGTTGATATTATTCAAGTGGAAACACCGGAAGATTTCATCAAAGGGCAACCGACAGTCACGTAACTTCGACTTTGAATAGGTAATGATCTGGTAATGAAAAGTACGCAATTTACTTTCCGAACTATATTTTTGCTGTTTTTAGAAAATATGAGAAATTACGAGTTCGAAACGGAGTGGAAAGGACGCACGAGGGCGCGGCACCATAGGCCGGCGCGGCCAAGCTGGGCCCGCGCCGCCTATGGTTTGGCCGCCGTCGCCCCTTTCCGACTCTGGTTCGATCTGGTACTTTCCGTATGTCGTGAAAAATTTTGCTATATAATCCCCCGGACCCCTGGAGGTCCGTATATCGTGTTTTCGACGTGTTTTGTTTCAAGCTGTTTCTGCCAGGATTTGTTTTCAGTCTAGAAGCACCATGGTTTCCAAGAACAAGGGCAAGGAGTTTCCGGATGAAGATGATCGAGATCTTGGGTGGAAAGAGGAAGACAAGGACGTCAAGAAAGAAGATGAAGAAGAGGAGGAGGAAGACTCGCACGCACACCCGCGTGCTACCATCGCAAGCATCAAGGTGGTGGACAACCCTTTTAGTGCAAACAAGAGCGCAAGAATTCGCACTGGAGGAGCAGTCCCACGTCACTACCTAGCTCCGAAAACATCTCCATCAGGCACTCATCACCCCTTCCACAATCTAATTTTCAATAATCAAATTGAAGGGACTCCCAAGGCGGCATTGCCTAGCCAGTGGGATATAGATCGCTCTAACAACCGCAGAGAGAAGGAGCCCGAGGCTGAAGAGTGGGGAAATAACTCCGGGAGCTGGGACTCGCCATCGGATAGACTCTTTAACCGCGTCGAGCACAACTCGAGAGATGATTCGCAATCTCATACACAGGATTGACGAGCTTCAGGAGCTTATTGAGAAGCTTGTCAGGAATTCATCACCACCATCGCCAAAGGAGTAATTCATCATCGGTATTGGCATCCCCTTGGTTTGTTCCAAGCTTGGGGGAGTGCCGCGGTATCACATTATCACTACCTTTTACTTTTATTGTCAAGTAGTGTCATATCATGAGTAGGGAAGTTATCGTATAAGATGGGCTGCGTTTGGAAGTATCTCTCCTTTAGTTGGTTATCTATGTATCCCTTGGTGTGAGTTATCGTTATGGAATATTAATGAGAAGTCTTATCATTTACATATTGCACATCTTATTTTAGTTTGCAATCTCTATGATTCATCTTGTTGTTAGTATTGGTATCACTTTGGGAGCATTGAATAAATCTATTTGGTTTTGGCAAACTTAGCATTGGTCAATAGCAACAACACTTTGAGGTTTAAATAGAAAAGAGAAATACATGTAGTTGTTTCATTGTCTTTCTTGTTAGCTCATAGCTTATTATTCTGAAGTTAAAATTGTTTGAGCTTATAAGGAAGATGCATGATTGTTTCTACCATATGTATATTTGTTTGTTTCCCTCGGCTCTTATGCTTGCTAATTAACCTTGCTAGCCAAAGACCTGTACTGAGAGGGAATACTTCTCGTGCATCCAAACCTTAACCCAAACCTATGCCATTTGTGTCCACCATACCTACCTACTACATGGTATTTTCTGCCATTCCAAGTAAATACTTCATGTGCTACCTTTAAACAATTCAAAACTTAGTATCTCTTATTTGTGTTAATGTTTCATAGCTCATGAGGAAGTATGTGGTGTTTTATCTTTCAATCTTGTTGGGCAACTTCCACCAATGGACTAGTGGCTTCATCCGCTTATCCAATAATTTTGCAAAAAGAGTGGCAATGGGATTCCCAGTCCCAAATTAATCAAACTAAATAGACACTCCTCCATGGTATGTGATTGATGGACGGCACCCGAAGGATTCGGTTAGCCATGGCTTGTGTAAGCAAAGGTTGGGGAGTGTCATCATCATAATAAAACAAAGTAAAAAGCCACTCCGACATGGTTTTTTATTGTTGGCTGGCACCGGAGGATTCGGTTAGCCATGGTTTGTGAAAGAAAGGTTGGAAGGAGTGCCACACAAAATGAAAATAATATGGGAGCCGCTCTTAGGAGGTTGTCGGCAAGGGGTTAGAGTACCCGCTACCGATCGTTGACAACAACAAACACCTCTCAAAATGTTACTTTTATTATCTTTATATGATTGCAAAACTGAAAAAGCTCTAGCACATGATTTAATCCTGCTTCCCTCTGCGAAGGGCCTGTCTTTTACTTTATGTTGAGTCAAGAAACCTATTTCTCTCCATCTCAAGCAAGCATTTGAGTAGTTGTGATCAAACCATTATATTGTGATTTGCTACATCATGTCTTTTATTCTTCCTTGTTTAGTACAAGTTTTATCTGAATGAATATAGCTTTGCAAGTTATCAATGATCATGAGAAGACCATTATGATTGAGTATGCAAGTTGTGCCTTATAAACTTTAACATGAGAGCGCTGCTCAATGAGATAAATATAATCTGTTAATTGTTCTCTGACCAAGAACGAAGTTTGCCATCACCAATTATGATTTCTCATGCACCTTTACTTGTGATTACCCTATACTTGTTTCAATATGAGTTATAAGAGGTTGTCTACTATAATGTCCTGTGTGAATGAATATGATGCTTCTTGTCCGTATTTTATTTATCGACTCTTCACTCCATAAACATGTGGTCATGTCTATCGAGCTCGGTTCGCTTGGGGACAAGCGAAGTCTAAGCTTGGGGGAGTTGATACGTCCAATTTGCATCACTATTTTATATCATAATTTGCTGTTATTCATTGATATATTTCATATTGGGACACAATACTTATGTTATTTCATCTATTTTGCATGTTTCATCATTATTGGAGGATCGAACACCGGAGCCAGGATTCTGCTGGAAAAAGCACCGTCAGAACGCAATATTTCGGAAGATCAACTCTGGAAGGAAATTATACCAAAAATCCTATTTTTCAAGATGACGAAGGAAAGCCAGAAGGGGGAGCCAGGAGCAGCCAGGGTGGGCCCACACCCTAGGGCGGCGTGGCCCAGGCCCCGGCCGCGCCGGCCCGTGGTGCAGGGGCCCACGACCCTTTTCGCCTCCTTTTCTTCGCCAAACCCTTCGTCCCGAAGACCTAAGCCACAGAGGGTACCTCGCGAAGAGTTACAACCGCCTGCGCGGGCGGAGAACACCAGAGAGAAAAGAGCTCTCCGGCGGGCGGGAATCCGGCTGGGAAATTCCCTCGGGAGGGGGAAATCGACGCCATCGTCACCGTCATCGAGCTGGACATCATCGCCATCACCATCATCATCATCTCCACCATCATCACCGCCGTCATCACCGCTGGACACCGTCACCGCCGTAGCAATTTGGGTTTGATCTTGATTGTTTGATAGGGGAAACTCTCCCGGTATCGATTCCTACTTGTTGTTGATGCTATTGAGTGAAACCATTGAACCAAGTTTATGTTCAGATTGTTATTCATCATCATATCACCTCTGATCATGTTCCATATGATGTCTCGTGAGTAGTTCGTTTAGTTCTTGAGGACATGGGTGAAGTCTAAATGTTAGTAGTGAACTATGGTTGAGTAATATTCAATGGTGTGATATTTAAGTTGTGGTGTTATTCTTCTAGTGGTGTCATGTGAACGTCGACTACATGACACTTCACCATTTATGGGCCTAGGGGAATGCATCTTGTATTCGTTTGCTAATTGCGGGGTTGCCGGAGTGACAGAAACCTAAACCCCCGTTGGTATATCGATGCAGGAGGGATCGCAGGATCTCAGAGTTTAAGGCTGTGGTTAGATTTATTCTTAATTACTTTCTTGTAGTTGCGGATGCTTGCAAGGGGTATAATCACAAGTATGTATTAGTCCTAGGAAGGGCGGTACATTAGCATAGGTTCACCCACACAACACTTATCACAACAATGAAGATTATTTAGCCGTATGTAGCGAAAGCACTAGACTAAAATCCCGTGTGTCCTCGAGAACGTTTGGTCATTATAAGTAAACAAACCGGCTTGTCCTTTGTGCTAAAAAGGATTGGGCCACTCGCTGCAATTATTACTCTCGCACTTTACATACTCGTACTTTATTCAACTGTTACATCAAAACCCCCTGAATACTTGTCTGTGAGCATTTACAGTGAATCCTTCATCGAAACTGCTTGTCAACACCTTCTGCTCCTCGTTGGGATCGACATTCTTACTTATCGAAGATACTACGATACACCCCCTATACTTGTGGGTCATCAGCCGCCATGTGGTGTGGTGGCCCCTGGCCCCTCTCCGACTCTTCTTCGGTGTTCTGGACGCTTCCGGGAAAAATAGGAGGTTTGGCGTTGATTTCGTCCAATTCCGAGAATATTGCCCGAACAGCCTTTCTGGAACCAAAAACAGCAGAAAACAGGAACTGGCACTGTGGCATCTTGTTAATAGGTTAGTTCCGGAAAATGCATGAAAATGATATAAAGTTTGAACAAAACATGTTGGTATTGTCATAAAACAAGCATGGAACATTGGAAATTATAGATACGTTGGAGACGTATCAGCATCCCCAAGCTTAGTTCCTACTCGTCCTCGAGTAGGTAAACGATAAAAGATAATTTCTGAGGTGACATGCTACCAACATAATCTTAATCATACCATTGTAAAGCATATGAGATGAATGCAGCGATTCGAAACAATGTAAATGCAATGAGTAAACAAGTGAATCATATAGCAAAGACTTTTCATGAATAGTACTTTCGAGACAAGCATCAATAAGTCTTGCATAAGAGTTACTCATAAAGCAATAAATTCATAGTAGAGACATTGAAGCAACACAATGGAAGATTAAGTTTCAGCGGTTGCTTTCAACTTGTAACATGTATATCTCATGGATAGTTGTCAATGCAAAGCAATATAACAAATGCAATAAGCAAGTATATAAGAATCAATGCACAGTTCACACAAATGTTTGCTTCTTGAGGTGGAGAAAGATAGGTGAACTGACTCAACAATAAAAGTAAAAGAATGGTCCTTCAAAGAGGAAAGCATCGATTGCTATATTTGTGCTAGAGCTTTTATTTTGAAAACATGAAACAATTTTGTCAACGGTAGTAATAAAGCATATGTATCATGTAAATTATATCTTACAAGTTGCAAGCCTCATGCATAGTATACTAATAGTGCCCGCACCTTGTCCTAATTAGCTTGGACTACCGGATCATCACAATGCACATGTTTTAACCAAGTGTCACAAAGGGGTACCTCTATGCCGCTTTGTACAAAGGTCTAAGGAGAAAGCTCGCATTGGATTTCTCGCTATTGATTATTCTCAACTTAGACATCCATACCGGGACAACATAGACAACAGATAATGGACTCCTCTTTTATGCATAAGCATGTAACAACAATTAATAATTTCTCATATGAGATTGAGGATATATGTCCAAAACTGAAACTTCCACCATGGATCATGGCTTTAGTTAGCGGCCCAATGTTCTTCTCTAACAATATGCATGCTTAACCATAGGGTGGTAGATCTCTCTTACTTCAGACAAGACGGACATGCATAGCAACTCACATGAAATTCAACAATGAATAGTTGATGGCGTCCCCAGTGAACATGGTTATCGCACAACAAGCAACTTAATAAGAGATAAAGTGCATAATTACATATTCAATACCACAATAGTTTTTAAGCTATTTGTCCCATGAGCTATATATTGCAAAGGTGAATGATGGAATTTTAAAGGTAGCACTCAAGCAATTTACTTTGGAATGGCGGAAAATACCATGTAGTAGGTAGGTATGGTGGACACAAATGGCATAGTGTTGTTTGGCTCAAGGATTTGGATGCATGAGAAGTATTCCCTCTCGATACAAGGTTTAGGCTAGCAAGGTTGTTTGAAGCAAACACAAGCACGAACTAGTACAGCAAAACTCACATAAAAGACATATTACAAGCATTATAAAACTATACATCGTCTTCCTTGTTGTTCAAACATCTTACTAGAAAATATCTAGACTCTAGAGAAACCACTCATGCAAACCCAAATTTTAACAAGCTCTATGTATTTCCTCACTAATGGGTGCAAGGTATATGATGCAAGAGCTTAAACAAGAGCACAACAATTGCCAAGTATCACATTACCCAAGATATTATAGCAATTACTACATGTAGCATTTTCCAATTCCAACCATATAACAATTAACGAAGCAGTTTCAACCTTCGCCATGAACATTAAAAGCTAAGAACACATGTGTTCATACGAACCAGCGGAGCGTGTCTCTCTCCCACACAAGCATTTATTCAAACAAAAACAAAAATAGAAACAAACAAACAGACGCTCCAAGAAAAGCACATAAGATGTGATGGAATAAAAATATAGTTTCAGGGGAGGAACCTGATAATTTGTCGATGAAGAAGGGGATGCCTTGGGCATCCCCAAGCTTAGACGCTTGAGTCTTCTTGATATATGCAGGGGTGAACCACCGGGGCATCCCCAAGCTTAGAGCTTTCACTCTTCTTGATCATAGTATATCATCCTCCTCTCTTGACCCTTGAAAACTTCCTTCACACCAAACTCAAAACAACTCATTAGAGGGTTAGTGCACAATAAAAATTAACATATTCAGAGGTGACACAATCATTCTTAAAACTTCTGGACATTGCATAATGCTACTGGACATTAATGGATCAAAGAAATTCATCCAACATAGCAAAAGAGGCAATGCGAAATAAAAGGCAGAATCTGTCAAAACAGAACAGTTCGTATTGACGAATTTTAAAATGGCACCAGACTTGCTCAAATGAAAATGCTCAAATTGAATGAAAGTTGCGTACATATCTGAGGATCATGCACGTAAATTGGCTTAATTTTCTGAGCTACCTACAGGGAGGTGGACCCAGATTCGTGACAGCAAAGAAATCTGGAACTGTGGAGTAATCCAAATCTAGTACTTACTTTTCTATCAACGGCTTTACTTGGCACAACAAAACACAAAACTAAGATAAGGAGAGGTTGCTACAGTAGTAAACAACTTCCAAGACACAAATATAAAACAAAGTACTGTAGCAAAATAACACATGGGTTATCTCCCAAGAAGTTCTTTCTTTATAGCCATTAAGATGGGCTCAGTAGTTTTAATAATCCATTCGCGGGAAATAGTATTTGAAGCAAAAGAGAGCTTCAAGAGGCAAATTCAAAACAAATTTAAGTCTAACATGCTTCCTATGAAGAGGAATCTTGTACACAAATGAATTCATGAAGAACAAAGTGACAAGCATAAGAGGATAAAACACGAGTAACTTCAAGATTCTCAACATAAAGAGGGGAAACTTAATATTATTAAGATGCATATAACCATATTTCCCTCTCTCATAATAACTTTCAGTAGCATCATTGATGAAATCCACAATATACCCATCACTTAAAACATTCTTATCATGGTTCATATGCATAGAAGTATCATTAATTTTGGCATAAGAAGAGTTATTCTCATTATTAGTAATTGGAGCAAGATTATTATCAAGAATTTGAACATGGTAAACAAGTTGCATATTAAAAGAATTGTTTTTGGTAATCCAATCATGACTATGACAAGTTTCATAAGGATAATTATAACCTATATCATAGCATTCTTTATAATAATCATCAAAGATCGGAGGCACAAGTGTCATCATAAGAAATAGAATAGTTATCTTTCACTTCGGTTTATCTATAACCATACCATCATTGTTATTAGAAGGAGATGTATCAAACACATAATGATCAGTAGCAAAAGGATTTTCAAACACCTCTTCCCCAAGCTTACAGCTTTCTATATTATTATGGGAGGAAGCATGGATAGCACTGACACTATGGCAATTATTATCATCATTTTCAGAATTAGTTTCCCAGAGATTTGCAATATCAAAAGTAGTGTGCTCATTCAAATCATGATCGCTAATGCATGTAAAGGGCATAGGAAGATCATCATATTTAGATTCATTATCACAATAATCATTAGGAGCAACATACTTACGGTTACTTAGCGTTATCTCATTCACGCGGGGATACGCCGTTACCTCTTTCTTTTTATTCTCCTTCTTCTTCTTCTTCTTCTTCTTCTTCGTTCCCTTCTTCTTCTTCTTCTCTTCCTTCTCCTCGTTCCCTTCTTTAGGAGGAAGAGGCTTGAAGGGTGGCTCGTCCGCATAACCTGATTTACTTTCAGAAACAATAGAAGAAACTTGGGAGGATCCCTCCTTTTCATTAATTAGTTGAAAACACACAGCGGTCCTATCATATTTTGGCAAGGTGTCATCTTCTAAAATATTTTGTATGTAAGTATTTGTATGGCTATTATCAATGCAATAAGAAAAACACCCATGCAGGACATCATCAATATCAAGATCACTCATATGTAACAAAGAGATTTTTCTCGACAGTTCTTCACACCCCAAAAATAAAGTAAGTTCATCATGCTGATTAGGAGTAATTTCATCATCACAATACAAATTTGCAGCACTCATTGGGTTCAAATTATCATTGGAGGAGCATTGAAAATTAAAATGACCCACTTCATGGCAAACTTCACAAATAAGAGGATAGAGGGCACAAACTTTTTTACCAAGATCATCTAGAGCCCTAAACCACTTTCTAGTTTTTTCATTAATATGATGGATGCAATATTCATCTTTGACTTGATTAATTCCGCAAGGCCTATGCATTCCACAAAAATTAACATGCTTATAAGAAATAGCATTTTTAGGAGTTTGAGCATGCTTATTGCAATAATTAACAACAATTTCATTCTTCATGCAACCCTCTTTAAAAGGTTCATGATACTTATCAAAATTATTTTTAGGCAATTCAAAATGAGAAGCAAAGGCTTTATAAAGATTTGCAGCAACTTGAGAGTCAAGACCATAAGTAGCACTCATATTTCGAAATTTATCGGTATCCATAAAAGCTTCAATGCATTCATAATCATAATTTATACCTGACTCTTTACCTTTGTCGTTCTCCCATCCTTCAGCGTTGTCCTCAATCCGATCAAGAAGATCCCACCTAGCTTCAACCTCTTTGCTTGTGAAAGATCCTTCCGAACACGCGTCCAGATAGTCCTTGTGTTGTCCTGAAAGCCTCGCATAAAAATTATTAACAATAACATTACGGGGAGCTCATGAATGGGACATTTGAGCATTAGTGACTTCAATCTCCCCCACGCTTGAGAAATACTCTCTCCATCACGAGGATAAAAGTTATAAATATAATTCCTATCAATATGCACTTCATGAGGAGGATAAAATTTAGAATAAAAGAGAGATGCAATTTCCTCCCAACCAAGAGAATGTCTATTCTCCAACAATTTATACCAATGTGCCGCTTTACCGCACAAATAAACGGAGAATAGCTTCTTCTTCACTTCATCCATAGAGATACCTGCACACTTGAATAACCCGCATAATTCGTGCAAAAACAAGGTAAATGATCTCTAGGATGGACAGTTCCATCCCCTTTATAGTGGTTGTCCATAACACGTTCAATAATTTTCATAGGTATTTTATACTGAATACTTTCAGCAGTGGATTCAAAATATCGAAGCATCATTAGAGTTATCGCATATGGGAGATAAAGCATTATCAGAACAAATTTTCTCCCCTAAAGATGGGAAGCTAAAAAGATCACAAAAACTAGCTTCCCCAAGCTTAGACTTCTCCATAGCATTAGCAGTAATTGCATTCATACTAATAACATCACTACTAGCATGCAAATAAGGTTCCATAGGTTTTTTAATTTTTGCATCAAACAATTCTAAATCAGGAAAAAGACTAAAAAGCTCACCAATTTTTTTGTTGTTTTCCATTATGCCTAACTAGTGTAAACAAGAAACAAAAAGTTGCAATTGCAGGATCTAAAGGAAATAGCTTCGAGTACTTACAATGGCGGAAAATAGCTTGGTAGCCGAGGTCCGGAGTGTGAGTACCTTTTACCTTTCTTCCCCGGCAACGGCGCCAGAAAAGTGCTTGATGTCTACGTTCCCCCTCCTTTCCTCAGAGACGGTGTTGGGCCTCCAAGAGCAGAGGTTTGTAGAACAGCAGCAAGTTTTCCCTTAAGTGGATCACCCAAGGTTTATCGAACTCAGGGAGGAAGAGGTCAAAGATATCCCTCTCATGCAACCCTGCAACCACAAAGCAAGAAGTCTCTTGTGTCCCCAACACACCAAATAGGTGCACTAGTTCGGCGAAGAGATAGTGAAATACAGGTGGTATGAATAAGTATGAGCAGTAGCAACGGTACCAGAAAATAGCTTGCTGGCGTGTAGTTGATGGTAGTAGTATTGCAGCAGTAGTAACACAGTAAAACAGTAAACAAGCAGCGATAGCAGTATTTAGGAACAAGGCCTAGGGATTCCACTTTCACTAGTGGACACTCTCAACATTGATCACATAACAGAATAGATAAATGCATACTCTACACTTTTGTTGGATGATGAACACATTGCGTAGGATTACACGAACCCTCAATGCCGGAGTTAACAAGCTCCACAATTATGTTCATATTTTAGTAACCTTTAGTGTAAGATAGATCAACAGACTAAACCAAGTACTAGCATAGCATGCACACTGTCACCTTCATGCATATGTAGGAGGAATAGATCACATCAATATTATCATAGCAATAGTTAACTTCGCAATCTACAAGAGATCATGATCATAGCATAAACCAAGTACTAACACGGTGCACACACTGTCACCTTTACACACGTGCAGGAGGAATAGAACTACTTTAATAACTTTGCTAGAGTAGCACATAGATAGTAGTGATACAAAACTCATATGAATCTCAATCATGTAAAGCAGCTCATGAGATTATTGTATTGAGGTACATGGGAGAGAGATGAACCACATAGCTACAGCGGAGCCCTCAGCCTCGGGGGTGGATTACTCCCTCCTCATCATGGAGGCAGCGATGGCGGTGAAGATGGCGGTGAAGACGGCGGTGGAGATGGCTCCGGGGGAAATTCCCCGTCCGGCAGGGTGCCGGAACAGAGAGTTCTGTCCCCCGAATTGGAGTTTCGCGATGGCGGCGGCGCCCCTGGAGTCTTTCCGAGTTTCGTCCATTGGTACTGCGTTTTTAGGTCGAAAGGGCTTTATAGGCGAAGAGGCGGCGCAGGGGGCACTGGGGGCGCCACACCTAGGCCGGCGCGGCCTAGGCCTGGCCCGCGCCGCCATGTGGTGTGGTGGCCCCCGGCCCCTCTCCGACTCTTCTTCGGTGTTACGGACGCTTCGGGAAAAATAGGAGGTTTGGCGTTGATTTCGTCCAATTCCGAGAATATTGCCCGAACAGCCTTTCGGAACCAAAAACGCAGAAAACAGAATCGGCACCGTGGCATCTTGTTAATAGGTTAGTTCCGGAAAATGCATGAAAATGATATAAAGTGTGAACAAAACATGTTGGTATTGTCATAAAACAAGCATGGAACATCGGAAATTATAGATACGTTGGAGACGTATCAGGCGCCTGGGGCCTCCTCCCCATAGGCCGGCGCGGCCAGGGTGGAGCCCGCGCGGCCCTGGCGTGTGGTGGCTGATACGTCTCCGACGTATCGATAATTTCTTGTGTTCCATGCCACATTATTGATGTTATCTACATGTTTTATGCACACTTTATGTCATATTCGTGCATTTTCTGGAACTAACCTATTAACAAGATGCCGAAGTGCCGATTCTTTTTCTGCTGTTTTTGGTTTCAGAAATCCTAGTAACGAAATATTCTCGGAATTGGACGAAATCAACGCCCAGGGTCCTATTTTGCCACGAAGCTTCCAGAAGACCGAAGAGGAGACGAAGTGGGGCCACGAGGCGCCCAAACCCTAGGGCGGCGCGGCCTGCCCCTTGGCCGCGCCGACCTGTGGTGTGGGGCCCTCGTGTGGCCCCCTGACCTGCCCTTCCGCCTACTTAAAGCCTCCGTCGCGAAACCCCCAGTACCGAGAGCCACGATACGGAAAACCTTCCAGAGACGCCGCCGCCGCCAATCCCATCTCGGGGATTCAGAGATCGCCTCCAGCACCTGCCGGGAGAGGGGAATCATCTCCCGGAGGACTCTACGCCGCCATGGTCGCCTCCGGAGTGATGAGTGAGTAGTCTACCCCTGGACTATGGGTCCATAGCAGTAGCTAGATGGTTGTCTTCTCCCCATTGTGCTTAATTGTCGGATCTTGTGAGCTGCCTAACATGATCAAGATCATCTATCTGTAATTCTATATGTTGCGTTTGTTGGGATCCGATGAATAGAGAATACTTGTTATGTTGATTATCAAAGTTATGTCTATGTGTTGTTTATGATCTTGCATGCTCTCCGTTACTAGTAGATGCTCTAGCCAAGTAGATGCTTGTAACTCCAAGAGGGAGTATTTATGCTCGATAGTGGGTTCATGTCTCCGTGAATGCAGGAAGTGACAGAAATCTCTAAGATTATGGATGTGCTGTTGCCACTAGGGATAAAACATTGGTGCTATGTTCAAGGATGTAGTTACTGATTACATTACGCGCAATACTTAATGCAATTGTCTGTTGTTAGCAACTTAATACTGGAGGGGGTTTGGATGATAACCAGAAGGTGGACTTTTTAGGCATAGATGCATGCTGGATAGCGGTCTATGTACTTTGTCGTAATGCCCAATTAAATCTCACAATACTCATCATAATATGTATGTGCATGGTCATGCCCTCTTTATTTGTCAATTGCCCAACTGTAATTTGTTCACCCAACATGTTGTTTATCTTATGGGAGCGACACGTCTAGTTAACTGTGGACCCCGGTCCAATTCTCTATCTTGAAATACAATCTCTTGCAATACTTTGTTCTCTTGTTCTCTGCAAACAATCATCATCCACACTATACATCTAATCCTTTGTTATAGCAAGCCGGTGAGATTGACAACCTCGCTGTTTCGTTGGGGCAAAGTACTTTGGTTGTGTTGTGCAGGTTCCACGTTGGCGCCGGAATCCCTGGTGTTGCGCCGCACTACATCCCGCCGCCATCAACCTTCAACGTGCTTCTTGGCTCCTACTGGTTCGATAAACCTTGGTTTCATACTGAGGGAAAACTTGCCGCTGTACGCATCACACCTTCCTCTTGGGGTTCCCAACGGACGCGTGTTGTACGCGTATCAAGCTCTTTTTCTGGCGCCGTTGCCGGGGAGATCAAGACACGCTGCAAGGGGAGTCTCCACTTCCCAATCTCTTTACTTTGTTTTTGTCTTGCTTAGTTTTATTTACTACTTTGTTTGCTGCACTAAATCAAAATACAAAAAATTAGTTGCTAGTTTTACTTTATTTGCTATCTTGTTTGCTATATCAAAAACACAAAAAAATTAGTTACTTGCATTTACTTTATCTAGTTTGCTTTATTTACTACTGCTAAAATGGCCACCCCTGAAAATACTAAGTTGTGTGACTTCACAACCACAAATAATAATGATTTCTTATGCACACCTATTGCTCCACCTGCTACTACAGCAGAATTCTTTGAAATTAAACCTGCTTTACTAAATCTTGTTATGCGAGAGCAATTTTCTGGTGTTAGTTCTGATGATGCTGCTGCCCATCTTAATAATTTTGTTGAACTATGTGAAATGCAAAAGTATAAAGATGTAGATGGTGACATTATAAAATTAAAATTGTTCCCTTTCTCATTAAGAGGAAGAGCTAAAGATTGGTTGCTATCTCTGCCTAAGAATAGTATTGATTCATGGACTAAATGCAAGGATACTTTTATTGGTAGATATTATCCCCCTGCTAAAATTATATCTTTGAGGAGTAGCATAATGAATTTTAAACAATTAGATACTGAGCATGTTGCACAAGCATGGGAAAGAATGAAATCTCTGGTTAAAAATTGCCCAACCCATGGACTGACTACTTGGATGATCATCCAAACCTTCTATGCAGGACTGAATTTTTCTTCGCGGAACCTATTGGATTCAGCTGCTGGAGGTACCTTTATGTCCATCACTCTTGGTGAAGCAACAAAGCTTCTTGATAATATGATGATCAACTACTCTGAATGGCACACGGAAAGAGCTCCACAAGGTAAGAAGGTAAATTCTGTCGAAGAAACCTCTTCCTTGAGTGAAAAGATTGATGCTATTATGTCTATGCTTGTGAATGATAGGACTAATGTTGATCCTAATAATGTTCCGTTAGCTTCATTGGTTGCCCAAGAAGAACAGGTTGATGTAAACTTCGTTAAAAATAATAATTTCAACAACAATGCTTACCGGAACAATTCTAGTAACAACTATAGGCCATATCCTTATAATAATGGCAACGGCTATGGTAATTCTTATGGGAATTCTTACAATAATAATAGGAATTCACCCCCTGGACTTGAAGCCATGCTTAAAGAATTTATTAGTACACAAACTGCTTTTAACAAATCTGTTGAAGAAAAACTTGGGAAAATTGATATACTTGCTTCTAAAGTCGATAGTCTTGCTGCTGATGTTGATCTTTTGAAATCGAAAGTTATGCCTAATAGGGATATTGAAAATAAAATTGTTACTACAGCAAATGCCATCCAAGTTAGAATTAATGAGAATATAAGACTAATGGCCGAATTGCGTGCTAGGTGGGATAGAGAAGAAAATGAAAAACTAGCTAAAGAGAAGAATGTAGCTAAAGTTTGGACTATTACCACGACTAGTAATGCTAATGCTACACATGTTGCTGCACCTCCTACTATTAATAATAAAAGAATTGGTGTTAGCAATGTTTCCACTTCTAATGCAAAGCGCGAGAAACTGCTAAAGCTGCTAAAAGCTAAATCGCTCGTGATAAAAGCTGCTGAAATTTTTTCCAACATTGGGGATGATGATCCCATTGCTTTAGATTATAATGGTTTGAATTTTGATGATTGCCACATCTCTGAAGTTATAAAGTTCTTGCAAAAACTTGCTAAAAGTCCTAATGCTAGTGCTATAAATTTGGCTTTCACGCAACATATTACAAATGCTCTCATAAAAGCTAGAGAAGAGAAACTAGAGCGCGAAGCCTCTATTCCTAGAAAGCTAGAGGATGGTTGGGAGCCCATCATTAAGATGAAGGTTAAAGATTTTGATTGTAATGCCTTATGTGATCTTGGTGCAAGTATTTCAGTTATGCCTAAGAAAATTTATAATATGCTTGACTTGCCACCGCTGAAAAATTGTTATTTGGATGTTAATCTTGCTGATCATTCTACAAAGAAACCTTTGGGAAAAGTTGATAATGTTTGCATTACCGTTAACAATAACCTTGTCCCCGTTGATTTTGTTGTTTTGGATATTGAATGCAATGCATCTTGTCCCATTATATTGGGAAGACCTTTTCTTCGAACTGTTGGTGCTATCATTGATATGAAGGAAGGTAATATAAAATATCAATTTCCTCTCAAGAAAGGTATGGAACACTTCCCTAGAAAGAGAATGAAGTTACCTTTTGATTCTATTATTAGAACAAATTATGATGTTGACACTTCGTCTCTTGATAATACTTGATACACACTTTCTGCGCCTAGCTGAAAGGCGTTAAAGAAAAGCGCTTATGGGAGACAACCCATGGTTTTTACTACAGTACTTTGTTTTTATTTTGTGTCTTGGAAGTTGTTTACTACTGTAGCAACCTCTCCTTATCTTAGTTTAGTGTTTTGTTGTGCCAAGTAAAGTCGTTGATAGTAAAGTTCATACTAGATTTGGATTACTGCGCAGAAACAGATTTCTTTGCTGTCACGAATCTGGGCTGTTTTCTCTGTAGGTAACTCAGAAAATTATGCCAATTTACATGAGTGATCCTCAGATATGTACGCAACTTTCATTCAATTTGAGCATTTTCATTTGAGCAAGTGTGGTGCCTCGATAAAATTCGTCAATACGAACTGTTCTGTTTTGACAGATTCTGCCTTTTATTTCGCATTGCATCTTTTGCTATGTTGGATGAATTTCTTTGATCCATGAATGTCCAGTAGCTTTATGCAATGTCCAGAAGTGTTAAGAATGATTATGTCACCTCTGAACATGTTAATTTTTATTGTCCACTAACCCTCTAATGAGTTGTTCTAAGTTTGGTGTGGAGGAAGTTTTCAAGGATCAAGAGAGGAGTATGATGCAACATGATCAAGGAGAGTGAAAGCTCTAAGCTTGGGGATGCCCCGGTGGCTCACCCCTGCATATTCTAAGAAGACTCAAGCGTCTAAGCTTGGGGATGCCCAAGGCATCCCCTTCTTCATCGACAACATTATCAGGTTCCTCCCCTGAAACTATATTTTTATTCCATCACATCTTATGTGCTTTTCTTGGAGCGTCGGTTTGTTTTTGTTTTTTGTTTTGTTTAAATAAAATGGATCCTAGCATTCACTTTGTGGGAGAGAGACACGCTCCGCTGTAGCATATGGACAAGTATGTCCTTACGCTCTACTCATAATATTCATGGCGAAGTTTCTTCTTCGTTAAATTGTTATATGGTTGGAATTGGAAAATGATACATGTAGTAAATTGCTAAAATGTCTTGGGTAATGTGATACTTGGCAATTGTTGTGCTCATGTTTAAGCTCTTGCATCATATACTTTGCACCCATTAATGAAGAAATACATAGAGCATGCTAAAATTTGGTTTGCATATTTGGTCTCTCTAAGGTCTAGATAATTTCTAGTATTGAGTTTGAACAACAAGGAAGACAGTGTAGAGTCTTATAATGTTTACAATATGTCTTTTATGTGAGCTTTGCTGCACCGGTTCATCCTTGTGTTTGTTTAAAATAACCTTGCTAGCCTAAACCTTGTATCGAGAGGGAATACTTCTCATGCATCCAAAATCCTTGAGCCAACCACTATGCCATTTGTGTCCACCATACCTACCTACTACATGGTATTTCTCCGCCATTCCAAAGTAAATTGCTTGAGTGCTACCTTTAAAATTCCATCATTCACCTTTGCAATATATAGCTCATGGGACAAATAGCTTAAAAACTATTGTGGTATTGAATATGTACTTATGCACTTTATCTCTTATTAAGTTGCTTGTTGTGCGATAACCATGTTCACTGGGGATGCCATCAACTACTCTTTGTTGAATTTCATGTGAGTTGCTATGCATGTTCGTCTTGTCTGAAGTAAGAGAGATCTACCACCTTATGGTTAAGCATGCATATTGTTAGAGAAGAACATTGGGCCGCTAACTAAAGCCATGATCCATGGTGGAAGTTTCAGTTTTGGACATATATCCTCAATCTCATATGAGAAAATTATTAATTGTTGCCACATGCTTATGCATAAAAGAGGAGTCCATTATCTGTTGTCTATGTTGTCCCGGTATGGATGTCTAAGTTGAGAATAATCAATAGCGAGAAATCCAATGCGAGCTTTCTCCTTAGACCTTTGTACAGGCGGCATAGAGGTACCCCATTGTGACACTTGGTTAAAACATGTGCATTGCGATGATCCGGTAGTCCAAGCTAATTAGGACAAGGTGCGAGCACTATTAGTATACTATGCATGAGGCTTGCAACTTGTAAGATATAATTTACATGATACATATGCTTTATTACTACCGTTGACAAAATTGTTTCATGTTTTCAAAATCAAAGCTCTAGCACAAATATAGCAATCGATGCTTTTCCTCTATGGAGGACCATTCTTTTACTTTCATTGTTGAGTCAGTTCACCTATTTCTCTCCACCTCAAGAAGCAAACACTTGTGTGAACTGTGCATTGATTCCTACATACTTGCATATTGCACTTATTATATTACTCTATGTTGACAATATCCATGAGATATACATGTTACAAGTTGAAAGCAACCGCTGAAACTTAATCTTCCTTTGTGTTGCTTCAATACCTTTACTTTGATTTATTGCTTTATGAGTTAACTCTTATGCAAGACTTATTGATGCTTGTCTTGAAGTACTATTCATGAAAAGTCTTTGCTTTATGATTCACTTGTTTACTCATGTCATATACATTGTTTTGATCGCTGCATTCACTACATATGCTTTACAAATAGTATGATCAAGGTTATGATGGCATGTCACTCCAGAAATTATCTTTGTTATCGTTTTACCGCTCGGGACGAGCAGAACTAAGCTTGGGGATGCTGATACGTCTCCGACGTATCGATAATTTCTTGTGTTCCATGCCACATTATTGATGTTATCTACATGTTTTATGCACACTTTATGTCATATTCGTGCATTTTCTGGAACTAACCTATTAACAAGATACCGAAGTGCCGATTCTTGTTTTCATTGTTTTTGGTTTCAGAAATCCTAGTAACGAAATATTCTCGGAATTGGACGAAATCAACGCCCAGGGTCCTATTTTGCCACGAAGCTTCCAGAAGACCGAAGAGGAGACGAAGTGGGGCCACGAGGCGCCCAAACCCTAGGGCGGCGCGGCCTGCCCCTTGGCCGCGCCGACCTGTGGTGTGGGGCCCTCGTGTGGCCCCCTGACCTGCCCTTCCGCCTACTTAAAGCCTCCGTCGCGAAACCCCCAGTACCGAGAGCCACGATACGGAAAACCTTCCAGAGACGCCACCGCCGCCAATCCCATCTCGGGATTCAGAGATCGCCTCCGGCACCCTGCCGGAGAGGGGAATCATCTCCCGGAGGACTCTACGCCGCCATGGTCGCCTCCGGAGTGATGAGTGAGTAGTCTACCCCTGGACTATGGGTCCATAGCAGTAGCTAGATGGTTGTCTTCTCCCCATTGTGCTTAATTGTCGGATCTTGTGAGCTGCCTAACATGATCAAGATCATCTATCTGTAATTCTATATGTTGCGTTTGTTGGGATCCGATGAATAGAGAATACTTGTTATGTTGATTATCAAAGTTATGTCTATGTGTTGTTTATGATCTTGCATGCTCTCCGTTACTAGTAGATGCTCTGGCCAAGTAGATGCTTGTAACTCCAAGAGGGAGTGTTTATGCTCGATAGTGGGTTCATGTCTCCGTGAATCTGGGGAAGTGACAGAAATCTCTAAGATTATGGATGTGCTGTTGCCACTAGGGATAAAACATTGGTGCTATGTTCAAGGATGTAGTTACTGATTACATTACGCGCAATACTTAATGCAATTGTCTGTTGTTAGCAACTTAATACTGGAGGGGGTTCGGATGATAACCTGAAGGTGGACTTTTTAGGCATAGATGCATGCTGGATAGCGGTCTATGTACTTTGTCGTAATGCCCAATTAAATCTCACAATACTCATCATAATATGTATGTGCATGGTCATGCCCTCTTTATTTGTCAATTGCCCAACTGTAATTTGTTCACCCAACATGCTGTTTATCTTATGGGAGAGACACCTCTAGTGAACTGTGGACCCCGGTCCAATTCTCTATACTGAAATACAATCTCTTGCAATCTTTGTTCTCTTTTCTCTGCAAACAATCATCATCCACACTATACATCTAATCCTTTGTTATAGCAAGCCGGTGAGATTGACAACCTCGCTGTTTCATTGGGGCAAAGTACTTTGGTTGTGTTGTGCAGGTTCCACGTTGGCGCCGGAATCCCTGGTGTTGCGCCGCACTACATCCCACCGCCATCAACCTTCAACGTGCTTCTTGGCTCCTACTGGTTCGATAAACCTTGGTTTCATACTGAGGGAAAACTTGCCGCTGTACGCATCACACCTTCCTCTTGGGGTTCCCAACGGACGCGTGCTGTACGCGTATCAGTGGCCCCCTGGCCCGCCTCCGACTCTCCTTCGGTGTTCTGGAGCCTCCCCGGAAAAATAAGATCTTTGGCGTTGATTTCGTCCAATTCCGAGAATATTGCCCGAACAGCCTTTCTGGAACCAAAAACAGCAGAAAACAGGAACTGGCACTGTGGCATCTTGTTAATAGGTTAGTTCCGGAAAACGCATGAAATCATCATAAAGTGCAAGCAAAATATGTAAGTATTGTCATAAAACAAGCATGGAACATCAGAAATTATGGATACGTTGGAGACGTATCAGCATCCCCAAGCTTAGTTCCTACTCGTCCTCGAGTAGGTAAACGATAAAAAGAATAATTTCTGTAGTGACATGCTACTTACATAGCCTTGATCATACTATTACAAAGCATATGAGATGAATGAAGTGACCCAAGGCAATGATCTATAGTTGCTAACAAATAGATAACATATAGCAAAACTTTTCATGAATAGTACTTTCAAGACAAGCATCAAAAGTATTGCACAAGAGTTAACTCATAAAGCAATAAATTCAAAGTAAAGGCATTGAAGCAACACAAAGGAAGATTTAAGTTTCAGCGATTGCTTTCAACTTTCAACATGCATATCTCATGGATAATTGTCAACATAAAGTAATATGATGAATGCAAATAAGCAAGTATGTAAGAATCAATGCACAGTTGACACAAGTGTTTGCTTCTAAGATGGAAGGAAGTAGGTAAACTGACTCAACATAAAGTAAAAGAAAGGCCCTTCGCAGAGGGAAGCATTGATTGCTATATTTGTGCTAGAGCTTTGGTTTTGAAAACATAAAAAGAGCATAAAAGTAAAGTTTTGAGAGGTGTTTGTTGTTGTCAACGAATGGTAGTGGGCACTCTAACCCCCTTGCCAGACAAACCTTCAAAGAGCGGCTCCCATTTTATTTTATTTTTGGGTGGCACTCCTTCCAACCTTTCTTTCACAAACCATGGCTAACCGAATCCTCGGGTGCCTGCCAACAATCTCATACCATGAAGGAGTGCCCTTTTATTTTTGTTTTATTATGATGACACTCCTCCCAACCTTCGCTTACACAAGCCATGGCTAACCGAATCCTTCGGGTTCCGCCCAACAATCACATACCATGGAGGAGTGTCTATTTTGGTTAATTAATTTGGGACTGGGAATCCCATTGCCAGCTCTTTTTGCAAAATTATTAGATAAGCGGATGAAGCCACTAGTCCATTGGTGAAAGTTGCCCAACAAGATTGAAATATAAACACCACATACTTCCTCATGAGCTATAACACATTGACACAAATCAGAGGTAATAAATTTTGAATTGTTTAAAGGTAGCACTCAAGCAATTTACTTTGGAATGGCGGAGAAATACCATGTAGTAGGTAGGTATGGTGGACACAAATGGCATAGGTTTTGGCTCAAGGTTTTGGATGCACGAGAAGCATTTCCTCTCAGTACAAGGCTTAGGCTAGCAAGGCTATTTGAAGCAAACACAAGTATGAACCGGTACAGCAAAACTTACATAAAAACATATTGCAAGCATTATAATACTCTACACTGTCTTCCTTGTTGCTCAAATACTTTTACGAGAAAATATCTAGACCTTAAGAGAGACCAATCATGCAAACCAATTTTAACAAGCTCTACAGTAGTTCTCCACTAATAGGTTTAAACTACATGAAAAAAACTTAATCATAATCTACATGAGAGCTCAAAACAATTGCCAAGTGTCAAATTATCCAAGACAATATGAGGCATTTTCTGTTTCCAACCAAATAACCATAAGTATTGTAGCTTCCAACTTTTATCATTGAACATTAAAAGTAAAACGAAGAACAAGTGTTCATATGAAAAAGCGGATCGTGTCTCTCTCCCACACAAGGATTGCTAGGATCCATATTTATTCAAACAAAAACAAAAATAAAAGCACACAGACGCTCCAAGTAAAGCACATATGATGTGACCGAATAAAAATATAGTTTCAATAGAAGAAACCTGATAAGTTGATGAAGAAGGGGATGCCTTGGGCATCCCCAAGCTTAGACGCTTGAGTCTTCTTGAAATATGCAGGGATGAACCACGGGGGCATCCCCAAGCTTAGACTTTTCACTCTTCTTGATCATATATCATCCTCCTCTCTTGACCCTTGAAAACTTCCTTCACACCAAACTTCTCATAAACTTCATTAGAGGGGTTAGTACTCAAAAAAAAACTTGAATCCACCTTGGTCCTGTAGTGACACATTGAAAGAACTCAATAAAACATTAGCTACTGCTATCCACGTCTAGAAAGCCTTGCTTAAAGTCCACATGAGACAATGCAAAAAACAGAGACAGAATCTGCCAAAACAGAACAGCCAGTAAAGACGAATTTTAAAGAGGCACTTCCGTTGCTCAAATCAGAAAACTCAAAACTAATGAAAGTTGCATACATATCTGAGGAACACACACGTAAATTGGCAGATTTTTCTGAGTTACCTACAGAGAAAACAGCTCAGATTCGTGACAGATAGAAATCTGTTTCTGCGCAGAAATCCAAATCTAGTATCAACCTTCGATTAGAGGCTTCACTTGGCACAACCCTTGCAATAAAATAAAGATAAGGAGAGGTTGCTACAGTAGTAACAACTTTCAAAACACAACAAAACAGTAGCAAAATAAACACATGGGTTATCTCCCAAGAAGCTCTTTCTTTATAGCCATTAAGATGGGCTCATCAGTTTTAATGATGCACTCGCAAGAAATAAGAGTTGAAGCAAAAGAGAGCATCAAAAAGCAAATTCAAAACACATTTAAGTCTAACCCACTTCCTATGCATAGGAATCTTGTAAATAAACAAATTCAAAAAGCATAATGCAACAAGCATAGAAAGATAAAACAAGTGCAGCTTCAAGATTTTAAGCATATAGAGAGGTGTTTTAGTACCATGTAAATTTATACAACCATATTTTCCTCTCTCATAATAATTTTCAGTAGCTTCATGAACAAACTCAACAATATAACTATCACATGCAGCATACTTTTCATGATTTCCAAACACATAATTTTTATCAAGTTCAAAAATAGTGGGATTAAAACTTTCGAACACACTTTTATCAATAATATAACAAGATGATTGATCAATCTCAAAAGATATGGGACTCATAGATAAAGTCAAGAACTCTCCAATCCCATTTTCATTAGTAGTACAATTAATATTATCAAGTAACATAGGACCATCATCTAGAGATTTATCATAAACATTTGCTAAGCAAAATTCTTTAGTACCATGCATTTCGACATCAGGCACAAACAAAGCATTATCATAAGATTTATCAAAATAGCATGGATTATCATAAATAACAGTAGCATAATTATTCTCACAAGTTTTACTTATAGGTAATATTTCAAGAGAATCCACAGGAACATAACATTCAACCTCTTTTGGTAAGCATGGAGGACAATCAAATAGTGTAAGAGATAAAGAGCTACTCTCATTAGAAGGTTGGCATGGGTAGCTAATCCATTCTTCCTCCTTTTGTTCATCACTCTCCTCTTCTTTTTCATCCAATGAGCTTTCAGGTTCATCAATTTCCTCCTCTTTTTCATCCAATGAGCTTTCAGGTTCATCAATTTCTTCTTCCACAGGTTCCTGCAAATTGTGAGTGCATTCTTGTGCATTAATGAGTCTCTCTTTATAATCAATGATATAAGGATTATCAGTGTAACTTTCATTGCAAAAATTAAGGATAGAAGAGACATAATCTTTAAGGTCCTTACAAACAACACAAGTTTCATAATTTTTAGCCATGAAGGATTCTATCTCAGAGGCTCCCATAAATATGACAAATTGTTCTACCTCTTCGAACCCAAAATGAATATAGCTATTCCGATTATAGTTCTTAATTAAAAATTCCTCACTAAAGCCACATTGAAATTTAAGATGTTTAGTATCCTGTTGAGAGCAAAAATTTATATCATGGCGTTTAAGCAAAATTTTAGCAATTGTATTCAATTTTTCTATCACATCACTCATTACTTTACCCGTTCTTGATTCTCTATAATTATTATAATATTCTATAATCTCCAAGTAGGTTGTAGGTTCTCCCATAACAGCAGTTTTTAATTTTTAGGTTTTTCAAATTTTTATGGATTTTTGGGTATATGAGAAAAGTAAAACAAGACAAAAAGAAACTAGACAAAAGTAAACTAAGCAAAATAATACTAGACAGAAATAAACTAAGGACAAATAAACTAAACAAAAGTAAACTAAGCAAAACAAAATAAAACAAAACAAAAACAAAGAGAGAGGTAGAGTGTACTCCCCAGGTGAACTTATGAGTAGAGCTATGCCTCCCCGGCAACGGCGCCAGAAAACAGTCTTGATAACCCACAAGTATAGGGGATCGCGGCAGTCTTCGAGGGAAGTAAAACCCAAATTTATTGATTCGACACAAGGGGAGGTAAAGAATACTTATAAGCCTTAACAACTGAGTTGTCAATTCAGCTGCACCTGGAAAAGCACTAGTAACAAGGGTGATGTGAAAGCAGCAGTAATATGAGAGCAATAGTAACAGTAACACATCAGCAGTAGCACAGGAGCAATGGCACCAGAAAATAGTTGATACTACTTCCAATGACATATAGAACGAGTATATGATGATGAGAGATGGACCGGGGTTCCCAGTGATCTACACTAGTGGTAACTCTCCAATAAGTGACAAGTGTTGGGTGAACAAATTACAGTTGGGCAATTGATAGGATTGATAAAGCATTAAGAAAGAACATCAATTCATTAATCATGTAGGCATGTTTTCCATATATAATTAAATGCGTGCTCGCAATGAGAAACTTGCACAACATCTTTTGTCCTACCAGCCGGTGGCAGCCGGGCCTCAAGGGAATCTACTGGATATTAAGGTGCTCCTTTTAATAGAGCACCGGAGCAAAGCATTAACACTTGGTGAAAACATGTTATCCTCACATCACCGCCATCCCCTCCGGTTGTCCCGATTCTTGTCACTTCGGGGCCATTGGTTCCGGACAGTGACATGTGCATACAACTTGTAGATACAATCTAAGCAATAAGTATAGAGCTTAAATCTAAGATCATGCCACTCGGGCCCTAGTGACAAGCATTAAGCATAACAAGATTGCAGCAACAATAACTTCACAAACTTTATAGATAGACTAATCATAATATATCATCCATCGGATCCCAACAAACACAACACCGATTACATCAGATGAATCTCAATCATGTAAGACAGCTCATGAGATCATTGTATTGAAGTACATGGGATAGAGAGTACCAACTAGCTACTGCTAGAACCCGTAGTCCATGGGGGAACTACTCACGGAGCATGATGGAGGCGATGGCGTCGATGGAGATGGCTTCCGGGGGCACTTCCCCGTCCCGGCAGGGTGCCGGAACAGAGAGTTCTGTCCCCCGAATTGGAGTTTCGCGATGGCGGCGGCGCCCCTGGAGTCTTTCTGGAGTTTCGTCAATTGGTATCGTGTTTTTAGGTCGAAAGGGCCTATATAGGCGAAGAGGCGGCGCAGGAGGGCGCCTGGGGCCTCCTCCCCATAGGCCGGCGCGGCCAGGGTGGAGCCCACGCGGCCCTGGCGTGTGGTGGCCCCCTGGCCCGCCTCCGACTCTCCTTCGGTGTTCTGGAGCCTCCCGGGAAAAATAAGATCTTTGGCGTTGATTTCGTCCAATTCCGAGAATATTGCCCGAACAGCCTTTCTGGAACCAAAAACAGCAGAAAACATGAATTGGCACTGTGGCATCTTTTTAATAGGTTAGTTCCGGAAAACGCATGAAATCATCATAAAGTGCAAGCAAAACATGTAAGTATTGTCATAAAACAAGCATGGAACATCAGAAATTATGGATACGTTGGAGACGTATCAGTTACCTAGTCCTTATGACCATGAGATCATGTAAATCACTTATACCGGAAAGGTACTTTGATTACATCAAACGCCGCTGCGTAAATGGGTGGTTATAAAGGTGGGATTAAGTATCCGGAAAGTATGAGTTGAGGCATATGGATCAACAGTGGGATTTGTCCATCCCGATGACGGATAGATATACTCTGGGCCCTCTCGGTGGAATTTCGTCTAATGTCTTGCAAGCATATGAATAAGTTCATAAGAGACCACATACCACGGTACGAGTAAAGAGTACTTGTCAGGAGACGAGGTTGAACAAGGTATAGAGTGATACCGATGATCAAACCTCGGACAAGTAAAATATCGCGTGACAAAGGGAATTGGTATCGTATGTGAATGGTTTATTCGATCACTAAAGTCATCGTTGAATATGTGGGAGCCATTATGGATCTCCAGATCCCGCTATTGGTTATTGGTCGGAGAGAAGTCTCGACCATGTCTACATAGTTCGCGAACCGTAGGGTGACACACTTAAGGTTTGATGTCGTTTAAGTAGATATGGAATATGGAATGGAGTTCGAAGTTTTGTTCGGACTCTCGGATGGGATCCAGGACATCACGAGGAGTTTCGGAATGGTCCGGAGAATAAGATTCATATATAGGAAGTCACTTTCCAAGTTTGGAAATGATCCGGTGAATTTATGGAAGGTGGTTTCTAGAATTATCCGGAAATAAATTACTATGGAAGGAGGAGTCCCAGAGGGACTCCACAAACCCTAACCAGCCAACCAAGTGGGAGGGTGGAGTCCATGGTGGACTCCACCTCCTTGGCCGGCCAAGAAAAGGGGGAAGGGGAGAGTCCCTGTCCCTCTAGGTTTCGTCCATAAGGCAGTTTTTATGTTGGGGTCTTATTCGAAGACTTTGGGCAAACCCTTGGGGTTCCACCTATATAATGAGGAGGAGAGGGAGGGGGCAGCCCATGGCTTGGCCGCACCACCCCTGCCCCCTTGAGGCCGGCGCCCATGGCACCCCCTCTCCCCAAACCCTAGCACCCCTCCTCCACTACTTCTCCCGCATATGCTTAGCGAAGCTCCGCCGGAGATCTCCATCGACACCGCCACCACGCCGTCGTGCTGCCGGGATTCCGAGGAGGATCTACTACTTCCGCTGCCCGCTGGAACGGGGAGAAGGACGTCGTCATCAACACCGAACGTGTGACCGAGTACGGAGGTGCTGCCCGATCGTGGCACCGTGATCAATATCTTCTACGCGCTTTTGCAAGCGGCAAGTGATCGTCTACCGCAGCAATAAGAGCCTACTCTTATAGGCTTTGGAAATCTCCAAGGGTTAGTCTCGTTCATCCCCTCGTTGCTCCCATCTTCTAGATTGCATCTTGGCTTGGTTTGCGTTCTCGCGGTAGGAATTTTTTTGTTTTCTATGCAACGTATCCCTACATAACCATGTTTCTGGGGACGCCATCAACCTGTCACACCTTTGTTGAATATCATGTGAGTTGCTATGCATGTTCGTCTTGTCTGAAGTAAGGGAGATTTGCCATGAGTTAAATGGTTTGAGTATGCATATTGTTAGAGAAGAACTTTGGACCGCCAACCAAAGCCATGTATCATGGTGGAAGTTTCAGCTTGGACATTAATCTTCAAATCTCTTATGAGAATATTATCTGTTGTTGAATGCTTAAAACATAAAAGAGGAGTCCATTATCTGTTTTCTATGTTGCCGCCATATGAGGTGGGCCCCTCGGGCGTCCCCCGACTCTGCCCCTTCGCCTATATAATCCTTCCGTCGCGAAAACCCTAGTACCGGGAGCCACGATACGAGAAAAGTTACTGAGACGCCGCCGCCGTTAATCCCATCTCGGGGGATTCTGAAGATCGCATCCGGCACCCTGCCGGAGAGGGGAATCATCACCGGAGGGCTTGATACGTCGCTAACGTATCTATAATTTTTGATGTTCCATGCTTGTTTTACACCAATTACTATATGTTTTAAGGGACTAACATATTAATAGTTACAAAAGTGCACAAGTTCTTGGTTTCAACTTTGTTGTGCAGGAAATAGGCAAATATGGAAGGAAATAGCTCATTATGGTGAAATCTGGAATTTCCCGGAATCTGTCCCTGCTGAACACTTTTCAAAGATCGCTTTGAAACTCCATCAAAACGACGTCCAATGGAAAAGTCGTAAACTACAAAGTTGTAGAGAATTTCAAACCGAACCATTTGGACATCTTATTCGTCCAGAACGGATAACGGATGCATCCGGGAAAGCAGAATTATTGCGGAGGTTTGTGCAGTGTCGGGACTCCGAAAGTTGGTGACGTATTTGACACAAACTCTTTTCATACCTGGATATTTCGGCCCAGCCACGAGTTGTGAGGCTCATGAAGGACAGAGGGGAGCCCTAGAAAGGTTCTAGAGGTGCCCAAGAGCCCTTGGATCAAAGGGGCATCCATCCCATGGCCTAGATTGCATCTCCAACACTATATATTGATGGGAAACCCTATTTTTTGGAGGCCCCAAGCATTGTCACGAAAATCCTCCTCCTTGGTAGCAGCCAAGGAGGGGGAAACACTCATCTACACCAGCACCAACTCAAGGAAGAAGAAGGCTAAGGGGCGGCGCTCCCTCATGATGTCGGCGGCGGGGAAGGAGTCCCCCGCGCCGCCGCAGGCGCCGCCCACGCCTCCGCCTCCCGGCGCTTCTCGCTGAGCCCTCCAACGTCTTCACCGCCATCTCCATCACCAACTCCTCATTGTATTCGGTGGTCCATCCTCTCACAAACCTCTGTACCGCCCTATGTAAACATGGTGTTTGATGCTACAAGTTATAATCCTATGATCTATGTCATGTTGTCATAGTTTATTTGTTCTTTGATTGATTGGTTGTTTCTCTTTGGTTCATTAGAGTTGTATGTTGATATGTTACCGTCCTTTGTGCCCATTATATTTGTGCGCGCATGGATCAAGCACCATAGGGTTGGTAGTACTTGTATACTAGAAGGGGGAAGTTCTGCCGGTGTGACAGAAACCTAAGGACGCGAACCGGATAGTTGCATGTATTGGAGTAAGAGGACCATTTACTTAAGGCTATGGTTGGGGAAACCTTAATGCTTGCAAGTATTTACGGATGTTTGCTAGCAAGCCAATCATATAGTACTTGTAATCCCGGAGGGAGAGCATGTATATTTAGCCTCTCCTACATAGAAGGCTGCATCAAAGACATTGAACCCAAGATCCTCACTAATTGATCTTGGACAAAGCCACCACTAATACCACCGCCTTTCCACACTCATGGTACTGTTAGTTTAGTTTATTTTATTGCTGCAGCATTAACATTTATTCCGTGTATTTTATTGTTCTGCAAAGTCACCTCTCATACCCGTTATCGCTCTAGTTTTATTTCCTAGATATTGCAAACGCTTAGTGTGCGTAGAGTTGTATCAGTGGTTGATAGAACTTGAGAGATTGTTTATCCTACCTTTAGCTCCTCGTTGGGTTCGACACTCTTACTTATCGAAAAGGCTACAAACGATCCCCTATAGTTGTGGGATATCAGGGCTCTACATCACCATGCCCGCCTTCGGACTGATGCGTGAGTAGTTCATCCTTGGACTATGGGTCCATAGCAGTATCTAGATGGTTGTCTTCCCCTCTTGTGCTATCACGTTTAGATCTTGTGAGCTGCCTATCATGATCAAGATCATCTATTTGTAATGCTACATGTTGTGTTTGTTGGGATCCGATGAATATGGAATACTATGTCAAGTTGATTATCGATCTATCATATATGTGTTGTTTATGATCTTGCATGCTCTCCGTTGCTAGTAGAGGCTCTGGTCAAGTTGATACTTGTAACTCCAAGAGGGAGTATTTATGCTCGATAGTGGGTTCATGCCTCCATTGAATCTGGGACAGTGACATAAAGTTCTAAGGTTGTGGATGTGTTGTTGCCACTAGGGATAAAACATCAATGCTTTGTCTAAGGATATTTGTATTGTTTACATTACGCACAATACTTAATGCAATTGTCTGTTGTTTGCAACTTAATACTGGAAGGGGTGCGGATGCTAACCCGAAGGTGGAGTTTTTAGGCATAGATGCATGCTGGAGAGCGGTCTATGTTCTTTGTCGTAATGCCCTAAGTAAATCTCATAGTAGTCATCATGATATGTATGTGCATTGTTATGACCTCTCTATTTGTCAATTGCCCAACTGTAATTTGTTCACTCAACATGTTATTTATCTTATTGGAGAGACACCACTAGTGAACTGTGGACCCTGGTCCATTCTTTTACATCTGAAATACAACCTACTGCAATCATTGTTCTCTGCTGTTCATTGCAAGCAAACATTATTCTCCACACCATACGTTTAATCCTTTGTTTACAGCAAGCCGGTGAGATTGACAACCTCACTGTTAAGTTGGGGCAAAGTATCTTGATTGTGTTGTGCAGGTTCCACGTTGGCGTCGGAATCCCTAGTGTTGCGCCGCACTACACTCCTTCACCAACAACCTTCACGTGGCCTTCATCTCCTACTGGTTCGATAAACCTTGGTTTCTTACTGAGGGAAAACTTGCTGCTGTACGCATCACACCTTCCTCTTGGGGTTCCCAATGTACGTGTGCTTTACCGTCACAAGAAGCTACTTTCTGGCACCGTTGCAAGCCCTGTCACGCGCCAGCAGCCTCCACCGCCACCGCTCCTGGGCAGAATCGCTCTGTGGCGTCGAATAGAGCGACGTGGTGCAAAGCTGCTAATACAGCAGCACATGGTTCATACGCCCGTAGTCAGGAGCTCCCCGCCGCCGTGGAGGAGTGCCCCGGAGATCCTCCGTATGGCCATTTCTCTGTCGACCGCGCTGCCATGCGACTTCCCGCTCGTCGCTGCCATCCACATATGGCGCTCGTATCCTCCCTCGCCTCATGCGCGAAATACATTCTCCAGCACCGGCAGTGCCTTGTGAAATGCCTCCTCCGGTGCCTGCTCTATTCTCCTCTCTGTTATCCCCCCCTCTCTCTCTGCAGCAATACAATTGCGATAATACTGTACATATAATGTGTTTTTGTTAAAATAAGTACAGAAGTGGTGACGCCCGGGGTTCGATTGTGTTTGTGACTTCGATCGAGAGGATGTTGGTGGTATTTCATGGACCTGCTTGGGATGCTGAGCAATAACTCCACGAAGGTGGAAAGCTACATCACTTGAGGCGAGCTACTTCTCGGACGGCGGGGGGCGGAGTACCAACAACCCAAGGCTAATCGTACCCGGGTGCATCTCAGGTATGGGGATGAGCAGATGGGGCGGTGGAATGGTGCGGGCGTGACTGGCAGCCTGCTTCGTGGTGGGGCCGACGGCAGACGCGCGCGACCCACGGACTAGCGGCAAAGCTACCCATACACACCCGCGTCGATCTGGTCGCCACGCCACACGAGCTGAACGACGCAGACATGGCGTCCATCTCCAAATTGGGATCAACGGGAGCTCGATGGGAGCAATGGTTTTCCAATTCCAGTCATCAGGAGCTCGATTGGGAGGCATGGATCTCCAATTCCAGTCAGCGCTAGCTCGAGGGCTGGCCGTTGGTCATGGTGGCCTAATTCGAGTCAACGCGTTGATCGCCTCCAGTAGTTTACCAAGGAGGAGTGGCCGAGCTCAAGATCTGGGCCGCTCCGCTTTTCTGTGCAGGTCGTCTAGCGGTGGGAAAACTTCTATGGCTAGCTTGGCCTGAAAAGTGAGCCAAGGGTGGTGGGGACGGCGCGGTGGTCTGTGGAGGCTGAGCAGAGGACAGGAGGTGGAGAGATAGGCAGGGGAAGAAGATCAACGGATGTGACGTGTTTCAGCCAACCAAAAAACGACACGTCCACAAAATACACAAACGGACGTTTAGTGGCTGTTAGATCCAACATATGCATCCAACGATGGCGAACGCATGCGCACGTATCCATCTGATCACCAAATCCACTCTTAAAGTTGAAAAGTCATTTCTCTAGAAGGGTTCTGTTTTTTTCACTTCAAGTTCATGAACACCTATTCCTCCTGATTTTTAGGTTAGTAGACCGCGTTACATCTAGCCAACCGGTAATTTTCCACTATGTCTTTGCTAAAATCATTCTAGTCAACTTTTTTAGTATAGGTAACTCTTTGTTTAGCTGAAAGAAAGATATTATATACGGTAACATGTTACTTAATGAATTGATGAGAACTAGTCTTTCACCAAAAGATAGTACTCTAGTAAATTTCTTTTCTAGCTGCTTCGCCTTTTTTAAGCGATCTTCAGCGTGTTTTCATTCGGCATTTGTCAGTTTTTGATAATAAATCGAAATATCTAAATAATATCTTAGTTCTAAAATAAAAGTATTTTTAGAAAGCTGAAATGGAGGTATGTACCTAATAATTGTCTTTACTCAAAACTAAAAACTCCATAGAACTTCAGCTGGCGTGTGCGAACTAATAATGAAGTTTAGCGATGAATAGCCAAATCTGAAAGAAAAATACTCTGTAGCTTGGCTTTGCCGCCTAAAAAGAAATCCTATTGGAAACTTTGCCACAGAAAAGTTACCTTTGCCATTGTTGACCCCAAAGATCCCTGTCCTCAAGGATCAGCGAGGAGCCACCCTCAAACAGTCAGGTTCCATAATACTCTCCCCGCCAATTGCACCAATTCACGCACTACACTCCCGTTTGGCACTACAGACAATTTAAATCACAAATGACGTCAACTTAATCCTGGATTCCTTTGGGATTACTAGTAATTGTGCACGTGCAATGCACGTGTAATCTTAGGAAATCAATCAAAGTAGCAGATGCAGCCCATTCTCACAACAACTACCAAACAACAAAATTCAGTCTTATACATACAAACCTGAAGGCAAAATTCACGGATTGGTTCTTGCTATTTGAAGTATCATCTGTTTAGTTGGAAATAAACAGCAACAGATTACAAATGTGCAATGAACTTGAGAAAGAGAATATCACAAACATACGCTTTTAAGCAACAATCTCCTATCGGCAAAACTACACTTCTGTATTCTAATAATTGTAGTGTAATCTGTGGAGAATTGAGTAATTGCTACAAAGTGAGATTTTTTTCCTTCTTCTGATTGATTTAATATCATCATCATCATTATTTTCCTCTTGAAGGTTCAGAGCGGTTCTTTTCTTTTAATCCGCAGCTCTTGTTTATTTGGTCGAGACTATTGAGCAAGTTGTATCAACCTGAGGAAATAAATGGATTGGATGGCATGCACTTTTGGCCAAACTAAATTACCCCAAGCCCATGTAATGGTACAATAAACGTACTATTAACATTTCAGACATGCAAAACTGTGGATGACTCGCAGCGTCTGGTCCATATTTGTGTCGACACTTGAGAGTAGACCTAACAGAAGCAGTTTGACAAGCATGTCAACCCAGATCAGTATTTACATACTGTGTATAAACAACAAATCTGTGGTTGAGCGAAAGCATATCTGTCTAGCAATTAGAGCATCTTACCTGCTATATGTGTATCTTGCGCAACTACTATTCCTGGCGCCATTTACACTTGCAATATTTATTAGGTTTCGATGGCAATCAAGCTTCTGGGCCACTACTTAATTCAGCTGTTAGATGACGGGTGAAAGGAAGATAGCGCAAACACATATAGTTGACGCTTATGTCAACAGTATATCTGATCATATGAAAGAGGCAGACTTACATTTTCAGCGCAATAATAATAATAATAATTCTCAATTGAAACTTGTTGGCGTACTGAAACCTGCAAGGCACTATGATCTAAACATGTGACCATAAAGAATAAAGGTCCAGAAGAAATATAACTCTTGGGAGATATTGAAGTGGAACAATAAGTAAGAAATTTCTATAAAATCCAATGTTCTAATTATTTTTTTTCAGCCAAGTTTCATTGATGGAAAAACACAGCAGCGAACAACAAGACTGAGAAAAAAGCTAAACCACCAAGGCAAGTATCAGCCCCCTTCTCAAGCTCTATAGACCTATACATATAATCAAATGTATATGGGAAGATCCTATTTCAAAACCTGGCAACATAGCGGTGCTGCAAAACACAAACATGCTTATATCAGAATATGATAAATGAGCGATATCAAATGATATGTTCAATAGATGCAGTAGGAACACTGAATACTAATAATAATTGACTGGACTGAAGGAAGAACAAACCTGTTTCATCCCTCCAAGACATCCCTGTACACAATATTCTTCGTGCTTTTTCCAGTGGGATCTATGTCATTATTTGGCTTGGCCAAAATCCGAGTGTTCTGCCTTGACACACCTCTCGACAGTGCAACATAAAGCTGGCCATGCGAGAATACAGGTTCAGGGAGGTAAATACCAACAGTTGCAATGGTTTGCCCTTGGGCTTTGTTGATGGTCATAGCAAAACTCAACCGTATGGGGAACTGTTTCCTCTTGAATTTGAACGGAAGTGAAATGTCATCCGAAGGCGACAAAGGGATCCTCGGTATAAACACTCTATCTCCAGCATGTTGTCCACCAACAATCTCTGCATCAATTGCATTATCTTGAAATGCTCTAATCATCAATCTTGTTCCATTGCACAACCCGTTGTGAGGATCGAGATTTCGGAGGAGAATGACAGGACAATTGACTTTGAGTTTCAGAAGATGCGGGGGCAGGCCATTTGGAGTTATGGAGTTTAGATAGTCAATTGGGTAGTTATTGCGTGCATCATCTTCGACAGAGTCAAAGCTATAATATACATTTTCTTTTCCAGGAAACCTTTCAATCATCTTTGTATTTAGATTGTCCACATGTTCATTCTTGGTTGAAAGAATGGCACGTGAGCTCATGTAGGATCCAGATGCGGCGTTTTCATGAAGCGATGGGAAGACATCTTCAATAAGCTTGTTCACTGGTTCTTCTGTAGAAGTGTAAGGAATAACAATGTCATCCGGAAGACGCACATAATCGCCACCGATCGTCTCTTCTCTTCCATTCCCAATTCTCAAGAGGTAACTGGAGAACCACGGGTCAGTTTGTGCCCTCATATTACGCGTGAGACGTATCTTTCTAATCTTCTCCCATAAATGAGACCTCCGTAGTGTGGCGTCAGTGATCTGCGCTCTTGTCCCACGCGTCACCACTGGAAGGACCTGCCTAAAATCTCCTCCAAACACCACAACCTTCCCACCAAAAGGCAAATCACATCCCATGATGTCTTGTAGGGACCTATTGTAACATCCCAAGTTTCAATAAAAGGAACAAGAGAGAGAGAATTCAAGAATCCAAAAATCAGAGCCAACAAAAACTTCTTCTCATCATATAGGACTTTGCATATAGCTCACCTTATTAATTTATTTGAGTGTGCTTTTGCCATGATGCTTGTTTATGTGTTACTCTCATTCTAAAACCCTAGCAATGATCACTTGATCATCCAAAGTCAAATAAAAATAAAATAGAAAAGAAATTCTAAAAATCAACTTCACACCCACATATGGCCTATGCCATTTTTACAAATCTTTGATCTAGGCCATTTTGGTTTGCACCCTTAGTTGTAAATGGATACTAAACACTATTTAACACCTTTGGAATCAAACAAACTCAATTAAAATCAAATTTGAATCAAAATTGAGCTCACATATGATTATGGTCATATGTGACAATTTCAGCATGATACCCACTTTGAGCCCCTGGTTTTCAACTTTCTCTTTCTACACTTGGCCAACTCTTTGCACCTCTTCCAAGATCTCATCAAGGACTACAACTTTGCTCAAGGGACCCACCTCTAACTCTGTCTCAAATTCAAATGGCAAGCAAGCAAAGTCAGGACTTTGAAACATATGTAAGATCATATGCATTTTGGGATTTTGCAAAACAACTCCAAATTGAACCAAACCACCACCATTCTACTCCTTTTGAAATATGTTTACAACCCACCAAAAAGATTTGCAATTTTCAAAATTATTTTTCTTTCGGCCATTTTAACAAACACCTTGCAGGCAGGGGTGAAACAAGTGCCCATACTAAATTTTTTACCTTGGACTTGGTCCAACCCTGCCCTCTCTGCACCCCTGGACCCTCCTCTCACCTCAGTGCATCACCTCCACCACTTGCCAAGCCCTGGAGCACGGCCAACTTGACAAACATTGCCATGCCGTGGCATGGCATGACACCACCATGCCACTCTCACCTCTGGCCACCTCTGGCCCGAACCATCATGTCCACTAGCTTCCTCTCACCTCCCTGGACACGCTCATGCCATCCCTTGACCAAGACTGAGCTCGCACGCGTCAGCACACGAGCACCCAGGAACGCCCAGGACATGCCCATGCCGCACCAGGGCGCGCATGGCGTCCGCGTCGGACGCGCCAGAGCGCCAGCTGCCCGGAGCCCCTGCGCCACCTCGACCTCTCCTCTCAGCGCCAGTCGACGCGCAACGAGTCACTGGACCGCCTGGACACGTCCACTTGACCGCGGGAACGCCGCAGGTGACGAGCGCGTCCACGACCATCCGCCATGACCTGCGCGCTCCCGTCAAGCTCACCGCCGCTGTAGACCCTCGTCTTCACCGCCAGCACGCGCGTCAGCCTCGCCAGGACACCAGCAACCAGACCAGCCCATCCCTTGCCCCTTCGACGCCCTGGAACGATGACGCCGTCGACGACCTAGCTCCGCCCTTCGGTACTGCCTCGCCGCTATAAAAGGAGCTCTCCCTTCTTCAAATTCGCCACACCGTCAGTCTTCCCACTCACCACTGAGCCTCCCTAGCCTCTCCCTTCTCCACATTCTTCGCCGCTGCCTCGCCGGAATTTGGAGCTCGGTGCCCGCGGAGGTGCTGAGAAGGGCGCCGCCGCTGCTTCCATCTGCTTCACCATCGTCGACAACCTCGCCGCAACCCCTCTCCGACCATCGCCGCGCCGCCGGTGAGCCTCCGACCCCCCACCATCGCCGCGCCAGTAGCCATCTCTCGTCGGAGACGACGACGCTCGTCGTCCGTCCGATCCTCGCCTAATCCTACGGCGCAGACATGCGCGTACCGCTTCGGTCATTATGACCCACTGACGCGTGGGACCTGCCGTCAGACGGCCTGCTCGCGCTGGACGCGAAGTGGGCCAGCCCAAACCCTTTTTCTCTCTGCAGCCCAGCTAGTTTCCCGCGCGAGCCCACTAGTTTGAATTCGAATTTTCCAGTTAGATTTAAATTGCAATCTGGTGTTAACTTTGAAATTCAATAGGGACAAATCTGCTAAGCCAATTTTTACAAACTTTATATTTTTGGAAACCCTAGGAAATTATCTACACAGTGCCACTGGTTAGAACCCTAGATCTATTGTAGAAATAAAGTGACAAAATAAACAAGGCAGGGACTTTTCTGCCTTATAATAATTCTTAAAAATCAACCATAAATGCTTTTCAGTTAATTCCACCTCCAATAATTCACATTTCACTTATACTAATTGTTTCTGCAAAAAAATATGCCCTGCTTACTTTGAATGATCATGGCTTAGTTGATTTAAATGACTTTATGGCTATTTCTAGTCAAAGATATTGTCCCAAACTATTAAGAAATCTTATGAGAGAGTTTCCCTCATTTAAATCTTGTCACCACCAATTCCAAATGAAGTAGAGACTCTGGTCAATTAGGTCTCATAGGAATTGTTGGTAATATTAAATCTTTGCTATGCTAAAACTAAATAGTATGAGGTGCTCACCTCATTTAAATCATTTTCTCAAAATGATAAGTGTGAAGAGGTTGACTTGGGTCAACCTAGGTCACATATTATGCATAAGAGAAATTAAATCTTAATAAGATAATGAGAGGAAATTATTTCTCTGAATAATTCAAAGTAACATTTAAGATTAGTATGAGAGGAAATTATTTTTCTTAAATGATAAGAAGAACACACCCACCAACTCAATATTAATGTATGATGCTAGTTTAAAGTGTGTAGCTCATGAGTGTGCCTAGTTTAGTAAATTAGTTTGGTATGATGATTGTGTACCCCGTATTCGTATTTTAGACGCTAGTACCGAGGAGTACCAGGAGGAGGAGGAGGTCTACTTCCAAGGAGAAGAAGACCACTTTGACCAATTTCCCAACCAAGGCAAGATAATACTCTTGCAAAGTGCAAAGCTCACCATGAGCAAGGCATTACCCCATTTACTTTATGCTTATGATCCTATTTCACAGTTTTACTTTACAAGCTTTATTTACTTTTGTTTTATCAAAGTACTTTTGATTTATGATTCACTTGATTAGTATTGGATTAGTACAAGAGTATCAAGGTTAGCCTAGAAGCAAAGCAAAGTACTTAGCACCCCTCATACCTAGATGCTAGTGCTAAATTAAAAATGACTACTCTAGATGGGAACATGTGTTTGTGAAATGATGAAGTTGAAAACCTTGGAATGATGAGTCATTTCCATTGAAAGATTTTGAAGGTGAATATGACATGAAACTTGACTTGGGGAAATGACTAAAACTGATGATTGAATTGGATGCGATACCTTACCAATATTAAGTACCCCCACAATACCTGATTATGGGTAAGGCTTAGCTGGAAATTTATGTGTCTTAGTATGGGTTCCCTCTGAACACACGTCATAGGGGTTACGCTTGAGGCTGCCTCCGTTGTTGAGAAATGATGTGAATTGAGGTGAATTGTACGGCCATGCCCTGTGCAGTTCCCGGGTTAACAATTGGTTTTCACCGGGAGGCCAAGCTCATGGGGAGAGGTGCCTATACTAGGGTGTGTAAGTGAAAGGTTAACGGTTGATGATCCGCGTACTGAGTTACGATTATTCAGGGTTTTATCCCTGACGGATGAAATCAAATGTTGTGGCACAAATGTGCAACCTCTGCAGAGTGTAGAACTATTCGAATAGCCGCGTCCGCGGATATGGACAATTGGAAAGGCCATACTGTTTCCGTCATCAGAATTTACATCTATGTGACTAGTGTTTTGAACTTGAACTTGGACGGTGACTCGAATTTGCAACACAACAGAGTTGTGGGAATGACACTAATGTTCCCACTTGAGTTAGTTAGCACATGAGGAGTTGTTTACGAAAAGGTTTATCAACTAAAATTGGCTTTATGCAAATAAACTTAGAGCTTAGAACACTCTCAATAGTAATGTTAGTACTTACTTTAGTATTAGATTGCGAGTACTTAAAGTACTCACGGCTTTGTCCCTGGCTATTCAAATGGCCAGAATATGAAGCCGAGCAGCAGTACGAGGATGACGATCAGCAGGACGTCTACCACAACTAGGAGCTTCTAACGTCAAGCGTTGGCCTGTGGACTAGAGAGTCCTTGTATCTTACGCTTCCGCTATGAACTTGTGTTTGTTCGTTGATCATTAGATCAACTATTCGTGTAATTTGGACCATGTGATTCCAATTTGTAAGACATTATGGTTTGTAATGAATGATGACTGTGATACTTAACTATTATGCCTCGCAACAACAATTTCCTGGGATTGCGATGTATGACATAATAGGCATCCGGACTTAAAAATCCGGGTGTTGACAAGTTGGTATCAGAGCCATTGTTTGACCTTAGGAAACCCTAGTTAGAAATGGACGTGCTGAAAGATTAGTTTCAAAAAAATGAATGAAGTATTTCTGAAAAACTTAGTCTTTGTCTTCTCTTTGTGCTCTTTGGAAAAATAAGAAGTCATGCTCTTCCTTAGAAAGATCACTAAAATTTTGCCACACTTGTTCACTTCTCTAACTTAATCCTTCACTTTCAGATGGAGCCTATGAACACGAAGTTTTACCAGCTCGGGAACGGGGGAAGCTTGGTCTTTGAGCACGACCTCAACGCCCTTTCTGACCACCTTGGTCGCCCGCACCCGGAGTTCCATGGAGTGCAGGTCAATGACCAGTCAGGAGGCGAGTTGAAGTGGATCATCACCGCTGACTTGAGGGGCAAGATGGAGACTCCCACTTCTGAGAGGATCCTCTTCTCCTTCAGGGAGAGCAACTGGCTGGATGGACTCGCCCGCGCACTTCAGGAGGCACTCGCACGCTTGTGAGGGATGAGCGGGGAAGCACTCAGGAGCCCTCGCTTTTCTCACCTCGCGAGGCGTAACTCTGCTGGAGAGCCCATGGACATGTCGCCTCACCCGGAGCTGAAGCACCATGTGGAGCACCTGGACTTCATCCTGTACCACACTCAGCAGGACCTCGACCACGCGCGTGAGTACGCCAACCAGACTCACGCCCACATCATCGAGCAAGGTGAAGCCATCAAGCTCCTCAACAACGACCGTAAGACTCTCCGCCAGCAGCGGGCAAAGAAGGATGCCACCATCACCCGCCTCCGCGCAAAGATAGCTGCGCTTGAGGCCACCGTCAAGGACCAGGAGGAACAGATGAAGAAGATGGAGGAAGATGGAGATGACATTCAGGGAGGAAGTGCTTTCCTGAGTGACGACGACGACTTCGAGGAGGATGAGAACACCGAGGAGGAAGACTACGAGTTCCTCGACGCTGGAGAAGATGACCATGTTGCCATAGATGTGGATGAGGATGAGGAGTAGTTCACTTGTGCACTATCGTAGGTGTGAGTTGTATCCCGCCCCATGTATCGTAGCTTGGAGAAGAAGGGTTCTTAAAACCCTTAGTGTGTTAGCTTGTAATGTGTGTTGTTTGTCATGAATGAATGTATGTTTGTGTTATCATGAAGAGACTCAAGTTTTAAACTTTTTGAACTTAAAACACAAAACAAGCCATAGAGAATTTCCCTCTTATCTCATGATCTATCTCAATGCTCAGATGGCCCCTCCGGTTCGCAACGCGACTCAAGAAGCAATGACGCAGATGTTGCAAACTATGCTGGAAGGTAGAGAAGCCGAAAGAGCCGAAAGGCAAGCCAACCTTGCAGCACTTCAACAGCTTGCCAACAACAATCAAGGCCACCATGATCATCCAGGATCCAAGCTCAAGAACTTCCAGAATACCAACCCGCCAGTTTTCAGCAAGACTGAGGAACCACTTGATGCAGATGATTGGTGATACGTCTCCGACGTATCGATAATTTCTTATGTTCCATGCCACATTATTGATGTTATCTACATGTTTTATGCACACTTTATGTCATATTCGTGCATTTTCTGGAACTAACCTATTAACAAGATGCCGAAGTGCCGATTCTGTTTTCTGCTGTTTTTGGTTTCAGAAATCCTAGTAACGAAATATTCTCGGAATTGGACGAAATCAACGCCCAGGGTCCTATTTTGCCACGAAGCTTCCAGAAGACCGAAGAGGAGACGAAGTGGGGCCACGAGGCGCCCAAACCCTAGGGCGGCGCGGCCTGCCCCTTGGCCGCGCCGACCTGTGGTGTGGGGCCCTCGTGTGGCCCCCTGACCTGCCCTTCCGCCTACTTAAAGCCTCCGTCGCGAAACACCCAGTACCGAGAGCCACGATACGGAAAACCTTCCAGAGACGCCGCCGCCGCCAATCCCATCTCGGGGGATTCAGGAGATCGCCTCCGGCACCCTGCCGGAGAGGGGATTCATCTCCCGGAGGACTCTACGCCGCCATGGTCGCCTCTGGAGTGATGTGTGAGTAGTCTACCCCTGGACTATGGGTCCATAGCAGTAGCTAGATGGTTGTCTTCTCCCCATTGTGCTTAATTGTCGGATCTTGTGAGCTGCCTAACATGATCAAGATCATCTATCTGTAATTCTATATGTTGCGTTTGTTGGGATCCGATGAATAGAGAATACTTGTTATATTGATTATCAAAGTTATGTCTATGTGTTGTTTATGATCTTGCATGCTCTCCGTTACTAGTAGATGCTCTGGCCAAGTAGATGCTTGTAACTCCAAGAGGGAGTATTTATGCTCGATAGTGGGTTCATGTCTCCGTGAATGCAGGAAGTGACAGAAATCTCTAAGATTATGGATGTGCTGTTGCCACTAGGGATAAAACATTGGTGCTATGTTCAAGGATGTAGTTACTGATTACATTACGTGCAATACTTAATGCAATTGTCTGTTGTTAGCAACTTAATACTGGAGGGGGTTTGGATGATAACCTGAAGGTGGACTTTTTAGGCATAGATGCATGCTGGATAGCGGTCTATGTACTTTGTCGTAATGCCCAATTAAATCTCACAATACTCATCATAATATGTATGTGCATGGTCATGCCCTCTTTATTTGTCAATTGCCCAACTGTAATTTGTTCACCCAACATGTTGTTTATCTTATGGGAGAGACACCTCTAGTGAACTGTGGACCCCGGTCCAATTCTCTATACTGAAATACAATCTACTGCAATACTGTTCTACTGTTCTCTGCAAACAATCATCATCCACACTATACATCTAATCCTTTGTTATAGCAAGCCGGTGAGATTGACAACCTCGCTGTTTCGTTGGGGCAAAGTACTTTGGTTGTGTTGTGCAGGTTCCACGTTGGCGCCGGAATCCCTGGTGTTGCGCCGCACTACATCCCGCCGCCATCAACCTTCAACGTGCTTCTTGGCTCCTACTGGTTCGATAAACCTTGGTTTCATACTGAGGGAAAACTTGCCGCTGTACGCATCACACCTTCCTCTTGGGGTTCCCAACGGACGCGTGTTGTACGCGTATCAAGCTCTTTTTCTGGCGCCGTTGCCGGGGAGATCAAGACACGCTGCAAGGGGAGTCTCCACTTCCCAATCTCTTTACTTTGTTTTTGTCTTGCTTAGTTTTATTTACTACTTTGTTTGCTGCACTAAATCAAAATACAAAAAAATTAGTTGCTAGTTTTACTTTATTTGCTATCTTGTTTGCTATATCAAAAACACAAAAAAATTAGTTACTTGCATTTACTTTATCTAGTTTGCTTTATTTACTACTGCTAAAATGGCCACCCCTGAAAATACTAAGTTGTGTGACTTCACAACCACAAATAATAATGATTTCTTATGCACACCTATTGCTCCACCTGCTACTACAGCAGAATTCTTTGAAATTAAACCTGCTTTACTAAATCTTGTTATGCGAGAGCAATTTTCTGGTGTTAGTTCTGATGATGCTGCTGCCCATCTTAATAATTTTGTTGAACTATGTGAAATGCAAAAGTATAAAGATGTAGATGGTGACATTATAAAATTAAAATTGTTCCCTTTCTCATTAAGAGGAAGAGCTAAAGATTGGTTGCTATCTCTGCCTAAGAATAGTATTGATTCATGGACTAAATGCAAGGATGCTTTTATTGGTAGATATTATCCCCTGCTAAAATTATATCTTTGAGGAGTAGCATAATGAATTTTAAACAATTAGATACTGAGCATGTTGCACAAGCATGGGAAAGAATGAAATCTCTGGTTAAAAATTGCCCAACCCATGGACTGACTACTTGGATGATCATCCAAACCTTCTATGCAGGACTGAATTTTTCTTCGCGGAACCTATTGGATTCAGCTGCTGGAGGTACCTTTATGTCCATCACTCTTGGTGAAGCAACAAAGCTTCTTGATAATATGATGATCAACTACTCTGAATGGCACACGGAAAGAGCTCCACAAGGTAAGAAGGTAAATTCTATCGAAGAAACCTCTTCCTTGAGTGAAAAGATTGATGCTATTATGTCTATGCTTGTGAATGATAGGACTAATGTTGATCCTAATAATGTTCCGTTAGCTTCATTGGTTGCCCAAGAAGAACATGTTGATGTAAACTTCGTTAAAAATAATAATTTCAACAACAATGCTTACCGGAACAATTCTAGTAACAACTATAGGCCATATCCTTATAATAATGGCAACGGCTATGGTAATTCTTATGGGAATTCTTACAACAATAATAGGAATTCACCCCCTGGACTTGAAGCCATGCTTAAAGAATTTATTAGTACACAAACTGCTTTTAACAAATCTGTTGAAGAAAAGCTTGGGAAAATTGATATACTTGCTTCTAAAGTCGATAGTCTTGCTGCTGATGTTGATCTTTTGAAATCGAAAGTTATGCCTAATAGGGATATTGAAAATAAAATTGTTACTACAGCAAATGCCATCCAAGTTAGAATTAATGAGAATATAAGACTAATGGCTAAACTGCGTGCTAGGTGGGATAGAGAAGAAAATGAAAAACTAGCTAAAGAGAAGAATGTAGCTAAAGTTTGGACTATTACCACGACAAGCAATGTTGATGCTACACATGTTGCTGCACCTCCTAATATTAATAATAAAAGAATTGGTGTTAGCAATGTTTCCACTTCTAATGCAAAGCGCGAGAAACTGCCTGAAACTGCTAAAACTGCTGAAATTGCTTGTGATAAAACTGCTGAAATTTTTTCCAACATTGGGGATGATGATCCCATTGCTTTAGATTATAATGGTTTGAATTTTGATGATTGCCACATCTCTGAAGTTATAAAGTTCTTGCAAAAACTTGCTAAAAGTCCTAATGCTAGTGCTATAAATTTGGCTTTCACGCAACATATTACAAATGCTCTCATAAAAGCTAGAGAAGAGAAACTAGAGCGCGAAGCCTCTATTCCTAGAAAGCTAGAGGATGGTTGGGAGCCCATCATTAAGATGAAGGTTAAAGATTTTGATTGTAATGCCTTATGTGATCTTGGTGCAAGTATTTCAGTTATGCCTAAGAAAATTTATAATATACTTGACTTGCCACCGCTGAAAAATTGTTATTTGGATGTTAATCTTGCTGATCATTCTACAAAGAAACCTTTGGGGAAAGTTGATAATGTTTGCATTACCGTTAACAATAACCTTGTCCCCGTTGATTTTGTTGTTTTGGATATTGAATGCAATGCATCTTGTCCCATTATATTGGGAAGACCTTTTCTTCGAACTGTTGGTGCTATCATTGATATGAAGGAAGGTAATATAAAATATCAATTTCCTCTCAAGAAAGGTATGGAACACTTCCCTAGAAAGAGAATGAAGTTACCTTTTGATTCTATTATTAGAACAAATTATGATGTTGACACTTCGTCTCTTGATAATACTTGATACACACTTTCTGCGCCTAGCTGAAAGGCGTTAAAGAAAAGCGCTTATGGGAGACAACCCATGGTTTTTACTACAGTACTTTGTTTTTATTTTGTGTCTTGGAAGTTGTTTACTACTGTAGCAACCTCTCCTTATCTTAGTTTAGTGTTTTTTTGTGCCAAGTAAAGTCGTTGATAGTAAAGTTCATACTAGATTTGGATTACTGCGCAGAAACAGATTTCTTTGCTGTCACAAATCTGGGCTGTTTTCTCTGTAGGTAACTCAGAAAATTATGCCAATTTACGTGAGTGATCCTCAGATATGTGCGCAACTTTCATTTAATTTGAGCATTTTCATTTGAGCAAGTCTGGTGCCGCGATAAAATTCGTCAATACGAACTGTTCTGTTTTGACAGATTCTGCCTTTTATTTCGCATTGCTTCTTTCGCTGTGTTGGGTGGATTTCTTTGTTCCATTACCTTCCAGTAGCTTTGAGCAATGTCCAGAAGTGTTAAGAATGATTTTGTCACCTCTGAACATGTGAGTTTTTGATTATGTACTAACCCCTCTAATGAAGTTTATGAGAAGTTTGGTGTGAAGGAAGTTTTCAAGGGTCAAGAGAGGAGGATGATATACTATGATCAAGAAGAGTGAAAGCTCTAAGCTTGGGGATGCCCGGTGGTTCATCCCTGCATATTTCAAGAAGACTCAAGCATCTAAGCTTGGGGATGCCCAAGGCATCCCCTTCTTCATCGACAACATTATCAGGTTCCTCCCCTGAAACTATATTTTTATTCCATCACATCTTATGTGCTTTTCTTGGAGCGTCGGTTTGTTTTTGTTTTTGTTTTTGTTTGAATAAATGCTTGTGTTGGAGAGAGACACGCTCCGCTGTTGCATATGAACACATGTGTTCTTAGCTTTTAATATTCATGGCGAAGTTTCTTCTTCGTTAAATTGTTATATGGTTGGAATTGGAAAATGATACATGTAGTAATTGCTAAAATGTCTTGGGTAATGTGATACTTGGCAATTGTTGTGCTCATGTTTAAGCTGTTGCATCATATGCTTTGCACCCATTAATGAAGAAATACATAGAGCATGCTAAAATTTGGTTTGCATACTTGGTCTCTCTAAGGTCTAGATAATTTCTAGTATTGAGTTTGAACAACAAGGAAGACGGTGTAGAGTCTTATAATGTTTACAATATGTCTTTTATGTGAGTTTTGCTGCACCGGTTCATCCTTGTGTTTGTTTCAAAAAAACCTTGCTAGCCTAAAACCTTGTATCGAGAGGGATTACTTCTCATGCATCCAAAATACTTGAGCCAACCACTATGCCATTTGTGTCCACCATACCTACCTACTACATGGTATTTCTCCGCCATTCCAAAGTAAATTGCTTGAGTGCTACCTTTAAATTTCCATTCTTCACCTTTACAATATATAGCTCATGGGACAAATAGCTTAAAAACTATTGTGGTATTGAATATGTACTTATGCACTTTATCTCTTATTAAGTTGCTCGTTGTGCGATAACCATGTTCACTGGGGACGCCATCAACTATTCTTTGTTGAATATCATGTGAGTTGCTATGCATGTCCGTCTTGTCTGAAGTAAGAGAGATCTACCACCTTATGGTTAAGCATGCATATTGTTAGAGAAGAACATTGGGCCGCTAACTAAAGCCATGATTCATGGTGGAAGTTTTAGTTTTGGACAATATCCTCAATCTCATATGAGAAAATTATTAATTGTTGTTACATGCTTATGCATAAAAGAGGAGTCCATTATCTGTTGTCTATGTTGTCCCGGTATGGATGTCTAAGTTGAGAATAATCAATAGCGAGAAATCCAATGCGAGCTTTCTCCTTAGACCTTTGTACAGGCGGCATAGAGGTACCCCTTTGTGACACTTGGTTAAAACATGTGCATTGCGATGATCCGGTAGTCCAAGCTAATTAGGACAAGGTGTGGGCACTATTAGTATACTATGCATGAGGCTTGCAACTTGTAAGATATAATTTACATGATACATATGCTTTATTACTACCGTTGACAAAATTGTTTCATGTTTTCAAAATCAAAGCTCTAGCACAAATATAGCAATCGATGCTTTTCCTCTATGGAGGACCATTCTTTTACTTTTATTGTTGAGTCAGTTCACCTATTTCTCTCCACCTCAAGAAGCAAACACTTGTGTGAACTGTGCATTGATTCCTACATACTTGCATATTGCACTTATTATATTACTCTATGTTGACAATATCCATGAGATATACATGTTACAAGTTGAAAGCAACCGCTGAAACTTAATCTTCCTTTGTGTTGTTTCAATACCTTTACTTTGATTTATTGCTTTATGAGTTAACTCTTATGCAAGACTTATTGATGCTTGTCTTGAAGTACTATTCATGAAAAGTCTTTGCTTTATGATTCACTTGTTTACTCATGTCATATACATTGTTTTGATCGCTGCATTCACTACATATGCTTTACAAATAGTATGATCAAGGTTATGATGGCATGTCACTCCAGAAATTATCTTTGTTATCGTTTTACCGCTTCGGGACGAGCAGAACTAAGCTTGGGGATGCTGATACGTCTCCGACGTATCGATAATTTCTTATGTTCCATGCCACATTATTGATGTTATCTACATGTTTTATGCACACTTTATGTCATATTCGTGCATTTTCTGGAACTAACCTATTAACAAGATGCCGAAGTGCCGATTCTTTGTTTTCTGCTGTTTTTGGTTTCAGAAATCCTAGTAACGAAATATTCTCGGAATTGGACGAAATCAACGCCCAGGGTCCTATTTTGCCACGAAGCTTCCAGAAGACCGAAGAGGAGACGAAGTGGGGCCACGAGGCGCCCAAACCCTAGGGTGGCGCGGCCTGCCCCTTGGCCGCGCCGACCTGTGGTGTGGGGCCCTCGTGTGGCCCCCTGACCTGCCCTTCCGCCTACTTAAAGCCTCCGTCGCGAAACCCCCAGTACCGAGAGCCACGATACGGAAAACCTTACTGAGACGCCGCCGCCGCCAATCCCATCTCGGGGGATTCAGGAGATCGCCTCCGGCACCCTGCCGGAGAGGGGATTCATCTCCCGGAGGACTCTACGCCGCCATGGTCACCTCCGGAGTGATGTGTGAGTAGTCTACCCCTGGACTATGGGTCCATAGCAGTAGCTAGATGGTTGTCTTCTCCCCATTGTGCTTAATTGTCGGATCTTGTAAGCTGCCTAACATGATCAAGATCATCTATCTGTAATTCTATATGTTGCGTTTGTTGGGATCCGATGAATAGAGAATACTTGTTATGTTGATTATCAAAGTTATGTCTATCTGTTGTTTATGATCTTGCATGCTCTCCTTTACTAGTAGATGCTCTGGCCAAGTAGATGCTTGTAACACCAAGAGGGAGTATTTATGCTCGATAGTGGGTTCATGTCTCCGTGAATGCAGGGAAGTGAGAAATCTCTAAGATTATGGATGTCTTGTTGCCACTAGGGATAAAACATTGGTGCTATGTTCAAGGATGTAGTTACTGATTACATTACGCGCAATACTTAATGCAATTGTCTGTTGTTAGCAACTTAATGCGGAGGGGGTTCGGATGATAACTTTGAAGGTGGACTTTTTAGGCATAGATGCATGCTGGATAGCGGTCTATGTACTTTGTCGTAATGCCCAATTAAATCTCACAATACTCATCATAATATGTATGTGCATGGTCATGCCCTCTTTATTTGTCAATTGCCCAACTGTAATTTGTTCACCCAACATGCTGTTTATCTTATGGGAGAGACACCTCTAGTGAACTGTGGACCCCGGTCCAATTCTCTATACTGAAATACAATCTCTGCAATCTTGTTCTCTTTGTTCTCTGCAAACAATCATCATCCACACTATACATCTAATCCTTTGTTACAGCAAGCCGGTGAGATTGACAACCTCGCTGTTTCGTTGGGGCAAAGTACTTTGGTTGTGTTGTGCAGGTTCCACGTTGGCGCCGGAATCCCTGGTGTTGCGCCGCACTACATCCCGCCACCATCAACCTTCAACGTGCTTCTTGGCTCCTACTGGTTCGATAAACCTTGGTTTCATACTGAGGGAAAACTTGCCGCTGTACGCATCACACCTTCCTCTTGGGGTTCCCAACGGACGCGTGCTGTACGCGTATCAATTGGCTCCAAACTATGGAGAACAATCTAGAAGTAGCTGGAGTTGAAGAGAATGAGAAAGTACTGTTTGCCACGCACTACTTAGCAGGACCAGCAAGAGCTTGGTGGACAAGCACCCGTGCCATGAACGCGGGACAGTTTATGACTTGGACTGATTTCAAGCTCAAGTTCAGCAAGTACCATGTGCCCCCGGGTCTGATAAAGAAGATGAGAGATGAGTTCCGTGAACTGAAGCAAGGCCGGATGTCCGTGGTGGAATACCGCGACAAGTTTCTCACACTGTCAAGGTACGCCCCGGATGAGACCGACACTACGGAGAAGAGGAAAGAAAGGTTCCTGAACGGACTGCATGATGACATGCAGACTGTGTTGATCAACATCCCCTTCGCCGACCTCGAAGCCCTTGTTGACTCCGCCATCCAAATGGAAGGCAAACTGCACCAAGCCAGCGAGAACCGCAAGCGCCGCATGATGAACCAGAGTGGATCAAGCCACCCCCAGAAGTATCGCCCTAGCTCAAGCGGAGGTTTCCCTCCGAGGAACAACAAGCCACCGATGCAGAACTCGCGCCCCGGTTATCAGAACCGGAGTGGAGGAAACTCGAGGCCAGGAGGCCACTACAACAACAACAACAACAGCAACTACAACAACAACAACTACTACAACCGTGCTCCGCCGAGAGCCCCCAACCACAACAACAGCAACAACAACACCAACACCGCACCAAGGACCGGGAGCAATGCAATCCCCGTCGCGAACAAGCAGGACAAGACCACCATCACTTGCTATGAGTGTGGTGTAGTGGGGCATTACTCCAATGAGTGTCCCAAGAGGCTCGCCAAGCTCGCGAGCAACCCCGCACCACCAGCTCAGCAGCAACGCCGTGTCTCCACCGGCAAGAAGTTCGCCCCCAACAACCCGAACAACCGCGGAGGGCGCCTCTACCACATGAACGCTGAGGAAGCCCAGGAAGCACCTGACGTGGTGCTGGGTATGTTCTCTGTTAACTCAATACCAGCAAGAGTGTTGTTTGATTCTGGAGCATCGCATTCGTTTGTTACAGAGGATTTTGTGTGCACTAGTAAGATTCAACCAATCAGCTTGAAACATGTCATGATAGTTCAAATACCTGGATCAACAACTAAAGCTAGAAAATTTTGCAAAGATGTACCCATCAGAATCCATGAAATAGACTTTTATGCAAACTTGATTGTTCTGGGAACAAAAGGATTGGAAGTAGTCCTGGGTATGGATTGGATGGCGAAACATCATGGATTGATAGACTGCGCCAAGAAGGCCATCACCATGACTAGTAGCACCGGAATAATAATAGAACACTTGTCTGAAAAGCTACCCAGAAATTTCACCTGCAACCAAAGTGTAGCTAGGCCAACTCTGGATCAAATCAGGGTCGTTTGTCGATACCCTGATGTGTTTCCGGATGATCTACCCGGTATGCCCCCGGATCGGGATATCGAGTTTATCATCGAGTTAATCCCTGGAACAGGACCTATAGCCCAGAGAGCCTATAGCATGAACCCCGCAGAGTTAGTGGAACTGAAGAAGCAACTGGATGATATGCTATACAAAGGTCTGATTCGACCAAGTCCGTCGCCTTGGAGATCACCAGTTTTGTTTGTGGATAAAAAGGACGGTGCCACTCGTTTGGTTACGGATTATCGTAAGCTTAACGATGTCACCATCAAGAACAAATATCCCTTGCCGAAGATAGAAGATCTGTTTGACCAGCTAACCGGTGCCCAAGTATTCTCGAAGATTGATCTGAGGATAGGTTATCATCAACTGAAGATCCGAGCAACCGATATTCCCAAGACTGCCTTTACCACCAGATATGGACTGTATGAGTACAATGTCATGTCCTTTGGACTGACCAATGCCCCCGCTTACTTCATGAATCTCATGAATAAGATCTTTATGGAATTCCTGGATAAGTTTGTCGTTGTCTTCATCGACGACATTCTTATCTACTCCAAATCAGAAGAAGAACATGAGCAACACTTGGAAGTGGTCCTAGAAACCCTGAGGCAGCACAAGTTGTACGCCAAGTTTAGCAAATGTGAGTTTTGGTTGAAAGAAGTAGGATTCCTGGGACACATCTTGTCTGCAGGAGGAATTGCTGTAGATCCCGCAAAAATCAAAACCGTTGAGGAATGGAAAGCCCCAACCACCCAGACTGAAGTCCGAGCATTTCTAGGATTAGCGGGATATTACCGCCGATTCGTTGAAGGATTTTCAAGCATCGCAAGACCAATGACGCAACTGCTGAAGAAGGACAGGAAATTTGACTGGAATGACAAATGTGAAGAAAGTTTTCAGCTACTCAAGCTCAGATTAACCACAGCCCCAATTTTGATCATGCCCGATGTCACCAAGCCATTTGATGTCTATTGTGATGCATCCAAGACTGGTCTCGGATGTGTGTTGATGCAAGGAGGCAAAGTGATATCTTACCTATCAAGGCAACTAAAGCAACATGAACAGAACTATCCAACTCATGACTTGGAGTTAGCAGCCGTGAGTGTTAGCCCTGAAGGTTTGGCGTCATTACCTCATGGGTAATCGATGCGAGATATATTCAGATCACAAGAGCCTGAAGTACATTTTCACCCAGAAGGAGATGAACATGAGACAACGCAGATGGATTGAATTAATCAAAGATTACGACATGGAAATTCACTACCACCCCGGCAAGGCCAATGTGGTAGCGGATGCTTTGAGCAGACTACCGTGTCAGTTGAACTCCATGATCGCAATAGAGCAACCAAGCCTGTACCAAGAGTTTGAACAATTCAGACTAGAGCTAGTGAGCGAAGGATTCCTCGCCAGTATTGAGCTCCAACCCACTTTGATGAGCCAGATAAAGGAAGCCCAGAAGGGAAATGCCAGCATTGACGGAATCAAGAACCAAATAGCTGCAGGAAAGGCACCAGGATTCACAGTAGATGAAGAAGGCGTTCTTTGGTACAACGAACGCCTGTGTGTACCGTCAGATTCAGAGTTGAAGCAAGTCATTTTGAAGGAAGCTCATGATACACTGTATTCCATTCATCCTGGAGGAACCAAGATGTACCAAGACCTGAAGGAACAATTCTGGTGGCACGGAATGAAGCGAGAGATAGGAAGCTACATCGCCAAGTGTGATATCTGTCAACGAGTCAAGGAAGAACATCAACGCCCCGCAGGACTGCTGCAACCCTTACAGATTCCGGAGTGGAAATGGGATTCTGTCGGTATGGACTTTATCACCGGGTTGCCCAAATCTAGCCGAGGAAATGACTCCATTTGGGTAGTCATCGATAGGTTGACCAAAGTGGCACATTTCATCCCCGTCAAGACCACATACCAAGGCCCAAAGCTCGCTGAGTTATACATATCCAGAATAGTCAGCCTGCACGGGACACCGAAGTCAATTGTGTCAGATAGAGGATCGAAATTCACCTCAAGATTCAGGCAGAAAGTGCATGAAGGACTAGGAACCCGTCTGAATTTCAGCACAGCTTACCACCCCCAGACTGACGGACAGACCGAGAGAGTCAACCAGATACTGGAAGATATGTTGAGAGCCTGTGTGCTAGAGTACGGATCCAAATGGGAAGACTGCCTACCATATGCAGAATTCTCCTACAACAATAGCTATCAAGCCAGCCTACAGATGGCCCCCTTTGAAGCCCTGTACGGAAGGAAATGCCGTACCCCTCTGAACTGGTCGGAAGTCGGAGATAGTCAAGTCTTCGGCCCCGATGTTCTCCGCGAAGCCGAAGAGAAGGTGCACAAGATCCGCGAGTACCTCAAGACCGCCCAGTCAAGACAGAAGAGCTACGCCGACAAGAGACGCCGAGAGATGACATTCGAGATCGGAGATTTTGTGTATCTCAAAGTCTCACCCCTCAAAGGAATGCAGAGATTCCAACTCAAAGGAAAGCTCGCCCCCAGATATGTCGGACCATTCAAAATTCTGAGTCGCCGAGGAGAAGTCTCATATCAGCTGGAACTGCCGGAAGAGATGTCCGCCGTACACAATGTGTTTCACATCTCACTGCTTCGGAAGTGCCTAGAAGTGCCGGAGAAGACCGAAGTATTCAAGAACATCGAAGCCATTGATATCAACAAGGATCTAACCTACCGCGAAGTGCCGATTCGCATCCTTGAAGAAGCATTCAGGACCACCCACACCAGAAGTATCAAGTTCCTGAAGATACAATGGAGTAATCACACCGAAGAAGAAGCAACTTGGGAACGCGAGGAAGACATGAAGAAGGAATACCCAGATCTCTTTAGTACCTAGTTTTCTCTAGATCTCGGGACGAGATCTTTTGTAAGGGGGAAGGGTTTGTAACATCCCAAGTTTCAATAAAAGGAACAAGAGAGAGAGAATTCAAGAATCCAAAAATCAGAGCCAACAAAAACTTCTTCTCATCATATAGGACTTTGCATATAGCTCACCTTATTAATTTATTTGAGTGTGCTTTTGCCATGATGCTTGTTTATGTGTTACTCTCATTCTAAAACCCTAGCAATGATCACTTGATCATCCAAAGTCAAATAAAAATAAAATAGAAAAGAAATTCTAAAAATCAACTTCACACCCACATATGGCCTATGCCATTTTTACAAATCTATGATCTAGGCCATTTTGGTTTGCACCCTTAGTTGTAAATGGATACTAAACACTATTTAACACCTTTGGAATCAAACAAACTCAATTCAAATCAAATTTGAATCAAAATTGAGCTCACATATGATTATGGTCATATGTGACAATTTCAGCATGATACCCACTTTGAGCCCCTGGTTTTCAACTTTCTCTTTCTACACTTGGCCAACTCTTTGCACCTCTTCCAAGATCTCATCAAGGACTACAACTTTGCTCAAGGGACACACCTCTAACTCTGTCTCAAATTCAAATGGCAAGCAAGCAAAGTCAGGACTTTGAAACATATGTAAGATCATATGCATTTTGGGATTTTGCAAAACAACTCCAAATTGAACCAAACCACCACCATTCTACTCCTTTTGAAATATGTTTACAACCCACCAAAAAGATTTGCAATTTTCAAAATTATTTTTCTTTCGGCCATTTTAACAAACACCTTGCAGGCAGGGGTGAAACAAGTGCCCATACTGAAATTTTTACCTTGGACTTGGTCCAACCCTGCCCTCTCTGCACCCCTGGACCCTCCTCTCACCTCAGTGCATCACCTCCACCACTTGCCAAGCCCTAGAGCACGGCCAACTTGACAAACATTGCCATGCCGTGGCATGGCATGACACCACCATGCCACTCTCACCTCTGGCCACCTCTGGCCCGAACCATCATGTCCACTAGCTTCCTCTCACCTCCCTGGACACGCTCATGCCATCCCTTGACCAAGACTGAGCTCGCACGCGTCAGCACACGAGCACCCAGGAACGCCCAGGACATGCCCATGCCGCGCCAAGGCGCGCATGGCGTCCGCGTCGGACGCGCCATAGCGCCAGCTGCCCGGAGCCCCTGCGCCACCTCGACCTCTCCTCTCAGCGCCAGTCGACGCGCGACGAGTCACTGGACCGCCTGGACACGTCCACTTGACCGCGGGAACGCCGCAGGTGACGAGCGCGTCCACGACCGTCCGCCATGACCTGCGCACTCCCGTCAAGCTCACCGCCGCTGTAGACCCTTGTCTTCACCGCCAGCACGCGCGTCAGCCTCGCCAGGACACCAGCAACCAGACCAGCCCATCCCTTGCCCCTTCGACGCCCTGGAACGACGACGCCGTCGACGACCTAGCTCCGCCCTTCGGTACTGCCTCGCCGCTATAAAAGGAGCTCTCCCTTCTTCAAATTCGCCACACCGTCAGTCTTCCCACTCACCACTGAGCCTCCCTAGCCTCTCCCTTCTCCACATTCGCCGCTGCCTCACCGGAATTTGGAGCTCGGTGCCCGCGGAGGTGCTGAGAAGGGCGCCGCCGTTGCAGTGCACCCCAGGCGCCGCCGCTGCTTCCATCTGCTTCACCATCATCGACAACCTCGCCGCAACCCCTCTCCGACCATCGCCGCGCCGCCGGTGAGCCTCCGACCCCCCACCGTCGCCGCGCCAGTAGCCATCTCTCGTCGGAGACGACGACGCTCGTCGTCCGTCCGATCCTCGCCTAATCCTACGGCGCAGACATGCGCGTACCGCTTCGGTCATTATGACCCACTGACACGTGGGACCTGCCGTCAGACGGCCTGCTCGCGCTGGACGCGAAGTGGGCCGGCCCAAACCCTTTTTCTCTCTGCAGCCCAGCTAGTTTCCCGCGCGAGCCCACTAGTTTGAATTCGAATTTTCCAGTTAGATTTAAATTGCAATCTGGTGTTAACTTTGAAATTCAATAGGGACAAATCTGCTAAGCTAATTTTTACAAACTTTATATTTTTGGAAACCCTAGGAAATTATCTACACAGTACCACTGGTTAGAACCCTAGATCTGTTGTAGAAATAAAGTGACAAAATAAACAAGGCAGGGACTTTTCTGCCTTATAATAATTCTTAAAAATCAACCATAAATGCTTTTCAGTTAATTCCACCTCCAATAATTCACATTTCACTTATACTAATTGTTTCTGCAAAAATATGCCCTACTTACTTTGAATGATCATGGCTTAGTTGATTTAAATGACTTTATGGCTATTTCTAGTCAAAGATATTGTCCAAAACTATTAAGAAATCTTATGAGAGAGTTTCCCTCATTTAAATCTTGTCACCACCAATTCCAAATGAAGTAGAGACTCTGGTCAATTAGGTCTCATAGGAATTGTTGGTAATATTAAATCTTTGCTATGCTAAAACTAAATAGTATGAGGTGCTCACCTCATTTAAATCATTTTCTCAAAATGATAAGTGTGAAGAGGTTGACTTGGGTCAACCTAGGTCACATATTATGCATAAGAGAAATTAAATCTTAATAAGATAATGAGAGGAAATTATTTCTCTGAATAATTCAAAGTAACATTTAAGATTAGTATGAGAGGAAATTATTTTTCTTAAATGATAAGAAGAACACACCCACCAACTCAATATTAATGTATGATGCTAGTTTAAAGTGTGTAGCTCATGAGTGTGCCTAGTTTAGTAAATTAGTTTGGTATGATGATTGTGTACCCCGTATTCGTATTTTAGACGCTAGTACCGAGGAGTACCAGGAGGAGGAGGAGGTCTACTTCCAAGGAGAAGAAGACCACTTTGACCAATTTCCCAACCAAGGCAAGATAATACTCTTGCAAAGTGCAAAGCTCACCATGAGCAAGGCATTACCCCATTTACTTTATGCTTATGATCCTATTTCACAGTTTTACTTTACAAGCTTTATTTACTTTTGTTTTATCAAAGTACTTTTGATTTATGATTCACTTGATTAGTATTGGATTAGTACAAGAGTATCAAGGTTAGCCTAGAAGCAAAGCAAAGTACTTAGCACCCCTCATACCTAGATGCTAGTGCTAAATTAAAAATGACTACTCTAGATGGGAACATGTGTTTGTGAAATGATGAAGTTGAAAACCTTGGAATGATGAGTCATTTCCATTGAAAGATTTTGAAGGTGAATATGACATGAAACTTGACTTGGGGAAATGACTAAAACTGATGATTGAATTGGATGCGATACCTTACCAATATTAAGTACCCCCACAATACCTGATTATGGGTAAGGCTTAGCTGGAAATTTATGTGTCTTAGTATGGGTTCCCTCTGAACACACGTCATAGGGGTTATGCTTGAGGCTGCCTCCGTTGTTGAGAAATGATGTGAATTGAGGTGAATTGTACGGCCAAGCCCTGTGCAGTTCCCGGGTTAACAGTTGGTTTTCACCGGGAGGCCAAGCTCATGGGGAGAGGTGCCTATACTAGGGTGTGTAAGTGAAAGGTTAACGGTTGATGATCCGCGTCTTTGAGTTACGATTATTCAGGGTTTTATCCCTGACGGATGAAATCAAATGTTGTGGCACAAGTGTGCAACCTCTGCAGAGTGTAGAACTATTCGAATAGCCGCGTCCGCGGATATGGACAATTGGAAAGGCCATACTGTTTCCGTCATCAGAATTTATATCTATGTGACTGGTGTTTTGAACTTGAACTTGGACGGTGACTCGAATTTGCAACACAACAGAGTTGTGGGAATGACACTAATGTTCCCACTTGAGTTAGTTAGCACATGAGGAGTTGTTTACGAAAAGGTTTATCAACTAAAATTGGCTTTATGCAAATAAACTTAGAGCTTAGAACACTCTCAATAGTAATGTTAGTACTTACTTTAGTATTAGATTGCGAGTACTTAAAGTACTCACGGCTTTGTCCCTGGCTATTCAAATGGCCAGAATATGAAGCCGAGCAGCAGTACGAGGATGACGATCAGCAGGACATCTACCACAACTAGGAGCTTCTAACGTCAAGCGTTGGCCTGTGGACTAGAGAGTCCTTGTATCTTACGCTTCCGCTATGAACTTGTGTTTGTTCGTTGATCATTAGATCAACTATTCGTGTAATTTGGATCATGTGATTCCAATTTGTAAGACATTATGATTTGTAATGAATGATGACTGTGATACTTAACTATTATGCCTCGCAACAACAATTTCCTGGGATTGCGATGTATGACATAATAGGCATCCGGACTTAAAAATCCGGGTGTTGACACCTATCAAGTGTCTCAACTGTTTGACGCTTTGTCATGGCAACTTCGTCCCAGATTATCAAAGATGCCTTGCGGAGCAGATCTGCGGTACCACTTTGCTTGGTGAAATTGCACATGCTGCTATCTGTGAGTTTAATTGGAATTTTGAACCTTGAGTGGGCGGTGCGTCCACCAGGCATGATGGATGCCGCTATACCAGATGTCGCTGTTGCAATAGCTATTTGTCCTAGTGAACGAACCTTAGCAAGAAGTGCTTTGTACAAATATGTCTTTCCCGTGCCACCTGGACCATCAACAAAGAATACCTGGCTCCTTTTGTCAACGACGTGAGAGAGTATTTCATCAAAACCAGCGCGCTGCTCAGTGTTAAGAGATGTAAACAAATTTATATCTTTTTTGTCCGGAATGATCGACATCTCCTCTTGAACCTCTCTCGAGTAACCACTTGAACACCCATCATCTACCGGATCCAAATCTGGGAGGCCATAACTGCCAATATCCTTCCCCATCGAATGCACCAGATCCCTAATGTCTCTAAGGACCATCTGCTCTACTGCGGCCTTGTTGGGATGGTTCCGAAGGTAGTCCTCAGACATTGACTCGAGGTGCTTCTCCCACAATGATCGGATGTTTGTCGCCTCACAAAACACCAGAATAGTTGCAAATAGCCTTCTTAGAGCACGTGTCATTTGGAAAGTAGCAGACTCAGTCAAGCAGTCATCAAGTGACTTGTCGGTCTCTATCAGACCTCTTTTCTCACACGCTTCTCTGAAAGACGCGCACAACTTTCCATGCACAGTCTTCAAATTTTCATATGATGTTGCACCTCGAACATGATTCATAAGTATTCTTAGGAAGTACCTTTCACCTTCAGCAGGATTTGCATACACAATTCTCCCAATCTGCCCCCGGCCCTTTAGTTTTCTTATCTGCCATATCTTCTTACCCTTAATCCAACGATAAAATTCTGGGAACTCTTTGTACAAGAAGTTCCTCGCATAAGGGTCCACCTTGTTCATCTTGAAATATTGAGTGAGCATGGTGTTGGAAGAAGAATCCCGACTGATAACATCCTCTAGATTAGCACCCTCCTTGAATGTGACAGACTGCATATTTTCCAAATGAAGTTGAAGTTGGAGAACCGAGGGAGAGACACCGTACATTGGAAAAGCGCAAATCCTGTGGATAGACTCCGGTGGCCCCACGAACCTAGCATCTATATACTGTTTAATCTCATTGATTACTCCACCATCTGTATCTGCTGCTGGATCAACTGAGAATGAAGCACGATCATGTCCTTTATAGATGTATTTGAATAAGTATTTCACTGCCTTGATGCTAGAGCAAGCTTCAACATTGATGTGACAATTATACAGCATAAGGAGACCAGGGTTGTATGGGACAACCCACCTATTATCCAGCTCAGCTCCTCTGACCTTCACACGGCGACCATCATGCCTCCTCCTATAGATAGGATATGAGTCCTTTCCTTGCTCCGTAGCATCACAGAACTGCCGAGGATAGCGAAATCGACATTCACCATCTATCATGCAAGGACAATTTTTCTTGAGAGCACCACATGGTCCGTGGAGCATATGCTTCACCACCAAAGCATGCAATACAGGGTACCTGTCCTTGTCAGGAATTTCTGCAGATATCACCTTGTCGTACCCATCTGGATTTGTTAGCTTGCTATCCGATCGCATGATCAAAAGCATGTGCTCATGTGGCAGCCCCCTCTTACTGAAACTTCATTAACATGGACATATGCAGCAACCTCACCAAAGTACTGTTTCTTGATTAAGAGATCTTTCATACTTCGCAACTTCGCCCTGTATATTCTTGCCACAAGGTCTGGACGGTCTTGTGGCGTCTGCCCGGGTTCAAGTCTGGATGTAATCTCCTCCCAGTGTGGGTTGCAAGTCATCGTGATGAAGTAATCCGGCTTCCCAAACCGCTGGACTATCGCCATCGCATCAAGGAATCTTCGTTGCATGTCTCGATCACCTCCCGGAAAAGTCCGTGGTAGCACGATTCTCTTTCCAACCTCAGAACCACGTGTCTCGCCAGCATCAATAACATCAACAACACCCTTAAGAAAAAAATCAATCAAAACTTCATGCTCAGTATATTCATGTGTGATAAAACCTAGAAATCTTAATTATTGGAGAACATTGTGGTACCTGGTATAGTTCTGCACGAATGCGCTTTTGATTTTTAGGCTTGGAGAAGAAATCAAGTCTCATTGTCTCCATCTTGATGTACATGTCAACAGCCCATTGCTGGAATCCCCGTGCACCGAACAATATAATATTAAAGAGTCCTTTTCTGACTTGTAGCTTGAAGCAGTAATACTCCCACAAGCGACAAATTTTCGTTTACCTCCAGTTGCATCATCATCCTGATCCTCTTCATCATCTGCAAGATGGATCAAAAAATGATTAATCGTTGATCTCCACTAACAATGAATAAAATATGAAACATGAAATGTGAAACACGTTTGTCAGCACGGGGATAATTACCTGCTACCTCATCTGTGTTTTCTTCTACCTCATCTGTGTTTTCTTCTACCTCATCCGTGTTTTCTTCCAATTTGTACATTTGAACTCTGATGTACACCTTGCAAGTGTTCATGCTCGTTGTCATTCTGGTTCTCACAATGAACGACCTTAGGTGTGTCATCCTGGTTCTTTGATTTTGCAACTTTAGGTGGTTTCTCATATGGCATCCAACGGTTCCATCCCGTCTCCCCTCTCGGGAAGAATAATGGATACGCCAAAGGATCATAGCAACCATAGTAAGCTCTAATAAATATAGGACGGTCCCCTTTGCCATACACCACAACTTGCCTATCAAAGGTATTTTGTGGGTCACTCCCCTCAACCCACATCGCGGCCACAGGAAGCTGTGGGCGCATTGTACCTTCGTTGGTCCAGCCTTATATCTGTATTTAGTGATATCCTATATTCGTCTAGGTTCGGAACAGATCCAATGCTCTTGAAGGTTTGCACATACGGGTTATCCTCCAGTATCTTCAAAATCGCCCTTACGATATTGATATCAAGATCTGGAGACCGCTTAACTCTATGTTCCAAGGTTTCATCCGTGTCATAGAAGTAGAGCTGGAGATGTCTAGGTCCTTGACCGCCAGGCACCAGATCGTCCATCTTATAATACAATGCCCCTTGTGCACGAAATGTATACACCCCAGTTTTTGACGCAGTGCTGACCGTCTTATCCAGGGTGACTCCAAGGCTAGTGAAGGAGAAGTGGCTGTTGAAATATCTTATGTGCTTTCTAAAATATTTTGCATCCTCATCAACCTGACTTGTAAACAACCGTCGCAACTCTTGAGGAACTTCAGGGGTAGCTATCTTCACCTTCCCTTTTCTGCAACAGAAAGCAGGACCCTCATATTGGATCCTCATTGCTCCACAATGTTCGCAGTCTTTTATTGGCTTCAAAGCATGATGCTTCCTTGGTAGATTGTGGTACACGTAGTCATAAGGATCATCATTCTGGTTAGTCGTGGAAACACCATTTGTCACTCGGTAGGAATCAAACACATCGCCTGCCAAGACAAAATAAGTAGGAATAAAATAGGCGCCAAAAGGCATATTGGACTGCAATAATGGTATTCAGTGATTTGTATTAGTTACGTGTACCACTAAAAATCCTGCACTCATCATCATCATGCATTGTTGTTTTCTCTTGTAATGTGTCTAAGTTCTCTGCAGGCAAGTTGTGTTGAATTGTCTCAATAATGCTTGATACACCTCACATTTGTACATAGACAGTGTGATTATTTAATTTACCTTCCAATGTAGCACCTTGTTCAAATGGCTCTAAAATGCCTGCAGGATCGAACTCATCATCGCTGTTTGTGTCAACTCGGTCTGTAACAAATTGCATAAATATTAGTTAAAATGGAGATCTGTGAACTGCACAATTAGATTACATGCATACACTATATGCATGTGGCCAGCAGTACCTGTTGGGTTAGTTTTACATGGTTGTGCTTGCATGTAAGGCGTGCAATGTGAGGTGATCAAGGGCGAAGAATTTTCCCGGACTAATTTCTTATACTCCCTTTTTTTGCGCAAGCATATTTCCTTCTCACCATCTGTCATTGATGAGTACCGATCCCTTTCACGTTGTCGTTTCTGATCAGAAGAATCACGTTGTCGTTTCTTGCTGCAATATTCACTTTTTTCAGCGAAGCTCTTTTGTCCATGTCCTCCTATTTTGCAGATCTTGTCCAGATTTCACATGAGAGATGAAAGTCAAATTACTGTGTAGCCAATCACTATGATCTCCGTCAAGCATTCTTGAGTCGCTGCATTGCGTGGCAGTATCCCTGCTACCTGAAGTAGAAAATAGGATGATACAGATGAAATGAAGCTCGCATGAAGCAGTTACGCATATTTTGCAAAATTTTCTGAATAGAGGTTTATGTACCATTTGCAAGTGACATGGTTACGTTGCTCAATGGGGTAATTTTCATCGGAGATACTTCTGCATGATTAAGAGCAGTCCGAGTTGCAGCATTCTTTCGATGGCGAGCTAACTGCTGCCTCTGTATATAGTCAGCTTTTTTCTCGTCAGACAATTTAGCGTACCAACTTTTAGCACTTTGATTTTTTTTGACCTCGTTGTGTGTTTGATAGGCCAGTACCCGAGTCACAGCCATCATATTGCAAGGTAGATGTTGACGATTGATGAAGAGAAGCATTACTGCAGCCCAGAACAGCTTCAAGACATGTGAACATCAAACATTGTTAGAAGATTTTGAAGATCACGTAAAAAAAATGCAAAAATGGCATGACAGATTATATTACCAGTTATATGGTTTGGTGAACCGTCTGCATAGATTATATTACCAATTATATGGTTTGGTGAACTGTCTGCATAGGTATGCTGAACAAGTGGAGCCATGTCTACAAAATTGATTGTAGATGATAATTTAGTATTTGCATTAAAAAAAATGCCACATATATGCGCGAGTAAAGAACACATGACCTGGTGTTTTGTATTGCAGCTGGCTGACTCCGGATTGTGGAGGATCTGGTGTATGACATACTGTGTTATCGTTTATGTTTGCATCCGTTGAAGGAACCTGTTTTTTAAGTTCTCGTGCTTGGCGCCGGCGTTTTGCAATTTCATCTTTATTTTTTGCATAATACTCTCGGTTTCTCTGCCTTTTGGCCTCTTTAGGATCTGCAGTCATGACACAATTTACTATATGTCGAAATAATAATAAGCGAGTTGAAAGCATCAGTCATTGTTAATCACCTTGATTCTGGCCGTTGGTGATGTCTTGAAAAGGGGTGCGCTTTGACGCTGACATGTTTAGTGTTGGCTTACACTTTTCGTAAATGTAATTGATATTATAGAATACCTCGTCCCTGTAAAGTTTGCAATAGAAAGGAAAATGAAAAAAAAATTGGGAACTCAAACTAAACCTATACGGTCCAAGAACTTCATTAGATGGCCCAGCTACGCAACATTCAATAAGCAGAATACACGGTATGTTCTCTCTAATTGTGAATGGGGGCCTGAAGATGCATAATAAAATCAGTAAATATGAGATATGCTACATACTGAAGCAAAGATGCACACGATACAGTTGACATCAATGTAATCCTAGTCGAAAGCATCAAACAGTAAGCGTGTAATCATAAAAATTCAATCGCTCATTTTGTCCCTATTAATCAAGCATATCAATCATCTGCAATAACCAACAGAATTGAAACATGTTTGTAATATTTAAATGGAAATTTTGATGCATATTTAAATTGATAATATGTATAGGATTCTGAGACAGAGTTGGGACATTATCGATCTAATCAAGCATCAACATACAGCATTACAAACACCATAAAATGAATCATACAACTAAATCAGGTTAACAGGGTAATGAGGAGTTGAGGCAGAATTAGTAGCAAACAGTAATTAATAAGAAAACTAATTGAGAAGTAAAACAATAATGTATTTTGTGAAGAATGACCGTAGCTCTCAGTGAGACATTCAGATAATCAAGTAACCAGAAGAGAGTAGATATGTCCATATTCTCCATGCACATGTTTGGTATAATTGTTACACACGTGATACACTATGCACATGCACTTATTCCTGGTTTGAAGGGGCATTGGTAGCAACAACAATTTAAGCTTAGTTTGGTAAAGTTTACATGTAAAAAAAGTTGGAACTTGATAGGGGGATTAATTTTGGAGGGTAAACAGAGCAGTCAATCATTAACTCAGCCTTAGTACAATAGACTCATGGCATAGTATATATATGCAGGAATAAGCCTTGGTACAATATGCAGATCGATTAGGCACGGAGAGGAACTCTAAACAGCACATGTGAGCAGATGAAGGTACGACAATCAAACTGTTGAGAAAAAGGAGAATACCGAAAAAGCCGGTGGAATTGCTCACAGAAAGAAGAATATCGGAAAAAATGACAGTAGAAAGTAGAAACTATGGTACCATAATGGCCTAAATTGTAAGGACCATTCTTATTATGAATATTACAGATGCATAACACTATCTAGGAGGCTACAGATATGGTAAAACATATATATAATCCAGACAACATGGTATTCCCATATTCAAATAGGTATCATGAGTTACTTTATTGAAATATTTGGTTGCAGGAGTTCGCTTATGTATAACAATATATGTAACTAAATCCACGTCATACAAAATTGTATAACGACTGTCTTCTTCCTCCTGAATGGAGCATCGGCGATTCCGTCCATAAATATAGATTAACTGGGGTTTGTGTCTGATCGATACCAAGCTAGACTCATGGGCAATTTTGTTGCATACCGTATGAAAGTATACAACCCTATACAACATCGACCAAGCTTTTCCGAAAATACATCACAACCTACATGAACAAAGACTGAAATTTGAAGGGGAAACTGGAGGTTCAAAGCATAACTTTCCGTTATTACTTGACTCCCAAAAAAACAATTACAAGATACAGAATCTAGAAACCAGTGTTCAGTTTTTTATTTTGATTGAAGAGTATTTACATATTTAGCTATAAGAACAATTGAGCACAAACTATGCTAGGGTACCGAGCTCGTGTAAACAGGAGGAGCAATTCGGATTTTGTTCATACGTACCTTCAGTAATATCTATGATTTCATATCAATTTTTCTCCAGAGACTGAAGTTTCAACATGGGGCGATCAAAGGAAACTAAAATCGAATTATATATCCGTCCATCAAATAAACAAAAAAAGGTATCACTAAACTGTACTTTGTATCCACTGAGATAATTTTACACGGTAACACCACTACGAAATGGATGCACACAAAAAATTTATTGCAGTCTCAGATTCTCACCATATTGCATTTGGTATTTCACCTTATTGGGAGGTCACACAACTTTCTAACTGAGTGATTCATCAGCTCTCACTGGCTCGACATATTGTGATATTCTAGAGGTAGTAGATATGCAGCTGGTAGTGCATTAACATCTAATATTTGGATAACAAATTCACCATTGTTGTATCTAGAAATCGGATAGATGAATTACCAACAAATTGGGATATACAGTTGACGGTAAGAATTGATATCAATTGGCTACTTTCTCTACCTTGCACAATATCCCATATACTAATTCATACAGCTGGGCAATCATATTTCTCACCTTGGCCCGCACTGGTGGCGGCAGCGAGGGTCCGCGCTGGCAGTCGGCGATGATTGCCGCTGGTAGCGGAGGCGACGGGTCGCGCTGGAGGCGGCGCTCGCGCCTAGCAGGTGAGGGACGAGCAAGCGGCGTGCGGCGTCTGTGCGAGCGGCGGCGACGGCAAGCGGCGGCGGGCGGCGTGCGACGGCGGCGGCGACGGCAAGCGGCGGCGGCGAAGCGCGGCGGGCGGAGCGCGTATAAGTAGGGACGACGGCAAGCGGCGGGCGTCGGGCGGCGGCAAGCGGCGACGCGCAAGCAGCGGCCGGCGACGGCGACGAGCGGCGGGCAGCGAAGCGGCGGCGACGCGCGAGCGGCGGCGGCGACGGCGGCGACGGGCGGCGAAGCGGCAGCGACGCGGCGACGCGGCGGCAAGCGATCGCGACGGCAAGCGGCGAGCGGCGACGGCGGCGGGCAAGCGGCGACGTTGGGCGACGGGCGACGTTGTCCAGGGATTACGTCCGGGTGATTAGCGTGCGACTTATTAGCGAGGGGGAGTTGTCAGCCTGGCTGTTTTAGCGCTAATCGTGGTGATGATTTGGAGCGTTAGATGTCCATCTGATGGCCGTGTTTCGTTGGTTCTGCCCCCTCTGTGCTTTTTTATATTGGTATAGATTTATATGTACAGTATAATTTATTCTTTGTTTTTTTTTCAGATGTTGAGCTGCCCAAATTTGACGGCCCCGCATCGCAAAACAGAAGTCTCGCGGTCGACGTCAAGTCGCGCGGCTAGAACTGGGCCGTCCGCGCGAGCGAAGAACCTTCGGATCGGCTGCTGATTAGCGCACGCCGTCCTTGATAAAATAATGATCTGAGTCGTGATGGCACTGAACACTGATTGATACGTGCATGACAGACTCGTAACGCAATTAGTGACTTCAGTTCGTCACGCTCTATGTAAGCGGTACTAGGTGTGCACGAAAATTGAAAACGAGAAATTCTCTTAGCCAAGAATAACCGTTGTGGCTGGATGGCTAGGAGACATCCAAATTAGAGAGTTTAAACCCTGGGTTTGATGTTTTGGTGTCTCACAAGCAAAATATATTTTTTAATAGGAGGTGATGTTTTCGTTGATAGCGAGATGATGTGATGACTTCGTCAATTTCAAGATCTGTCGGATTATTTGTTTGGATTTAGTGTCTTAGAAGTTCTCATAGAGGTAGGGTGTACGCACATTCATAGGGGGTGAATGTAATGTACGTATTTGTGAGCATCTGAGTTTGTACTATATTTCATAAAAAGAAAATTCCCTCGAGACATGGGGTGAGTGCTAGCCGCCACAATAGAGGACCTTGCCTCATCCTTTTTTTGCGAAAATCCATCAATGTATTAACAATCATTCATATTAGTACAAAGAATCTAAAAAAAAATTGGTCTCGCCTCATCCTTTCTTGCCACCGTGGCAAGATTTTTGAAGAAGGCATGGAACTCAAACACCGAGCGCCGCACCACCACGATACCATTCCAAAGGGGAAGAAAAAACCAAAAAAAAAAACGATTTACTACTATGAGGAGCGAGATTGGATGACCTTGACTTTCTTGGTCGAGATAGCCTGCCCTAGAGCCCTGCGCTGCACGAGGCCTCCCACGCCCTCGGGACCAACTTAGCTTAGGATCGATGACCTGACATCCGCCTAGTTGATCCCCAAGCCCTATGTAAGTACCCTCCACCATCTTTCGATACCGTTCCCCGACAATCCGGCGCCCATAAGAGGCCGAAGTGTCGCATTACCCGACCTCCTTGTAACCCAAGCTAGCTATGCAATGCTGCAACTCCCACACATCACTGACTTATTACAACCCTAACCACAATTACATCAATGAGGCCTCCATGTTGGCATGCCCCGCTTGGTACTCAGTCGTCTGTCCCAAGCGTAAAATCAAGATTAGTTGTACTCCCTCCGTTCACAAAAGGATGTCTCAAGTTTGTCAAAATATATATGTATATGCAGTAGATGCATGTAAACTTGACAATGTTGAGACATGCTTTTGTGGACGGAGGGAGTATTACCTCCTCCGTCCTAAAAAGAGGATGTTGCAGATTTGTCTATATATATATCAATACACTAAATCTCGTCTAGTTAAATGTAAATTTACACAAATCTATGTCTTTTTTTTTCGGGGACAGAGGAAGCAGATGAATCGACATTTCTAGTTAAGCACTGTAGATATACGAATAGACGTGGCATGTGAGGTGGAGGGCGGTCGGCGGAGCGCGGCATCCAGACGCCCACATACCCGTCCAACTCAGCAGATCCCGTGCAAGCCTCGCTGCCATGTGGCGCCCACACGCCAATGGCCCTTTCCGCGGTGCCAAGTGACGCCACTGCTTCGATCGGCCAGAAAACCCTGACGCCCCCCGCCAATAGAAAGCCTGGCAGGTGGCCCCTCCGGCTGCCGCTCCTGAAACCCGTCCAGGTTCAATGAACCTAGGCTCCCGCCCGAGCTATATGTAAAGCCCCATTCCCACCGTACGCCACAGAGAAAACACACGAGTCAAACGCATTCGCCAACTCGGGCAACACATCCCTGTGAATTTGTTGTGAGGGTGCGGAAGGATTCGAGCGCGGCATAATCAATGGCTTCCGCTACTGCTTCCATCTCGTCGCACTCCATCGCCCCACGCGATCTCAAAGGTGAGGATGATTCTTCTTCTTCTTCAGCTCTGCCTTTCGAATTTGTAGTTTCAAATTTGTGGCAATGATGGTCACGCGGTTCGCATTTAGTCAGAAAGTTTGATAAATTTTGGTCTGAATTTTAGTTTTTTGCCATCTGCTCGCGCACTTCGTGATAAAATTACGGAATTCTACATATTGAATTCATCCGCATTCGCCCACAAGAAGCAATTCGTCTGAATTTGCTCCCTGCTTTTGCCCGTGCAGCCGTGAGGATTGGAGCCGTGAGGCAGCAGGTGGCCGTGGTTCCATCGGCCCCGGCGGCGAAGAGCCAGCGCGCGAGGGCGGTGCGGCCGCTGCGCGCGGCGGAGCCGGCGAGGAAGCCGGTTTCTGCCTCTGCTGCCGCAGCGCCGGTGGCGCCTGTGGAGGAAGAGGTGTCCGACGCGGCGTCCGTGGACTACGAGGCCCTGGCGCAGGAGCTGGTGGGCGCGTCGCCGCTGGAGATCATGGATCGGGCGCTCGACCTCTTCGGATCCGAAATCGCCATCGCCTTCAGGTGAGAAACCACGCACAGCTCATGTATTTTATGAGGTCTTGGATCCTAGAATACGTTGCTGGATACCACACGTTTCGCTGCGTTACCGTTAACGTACGCTAATCTCCTCTCGTGTGGCTCCCGTGGGGCATCTCGGTATCTTCAGAACGAGTGGTCGTGGAGATTCCTGGTATTGCTAGGCCGATCCTCAGCTGATAACTCAGTACGCTGTACGCGATTGTGATCTCAATGGCGGGCTTGAGACTTTGAGCCTTATGCTACTACTGACAAGTGGGTCTGCAAGATTGTGATCTTCATAATTTATAGCCACTTTTAAATTTTCCTTATACATTTATCTAGAAAAAAATAAGACACCAATTTTTAGATGGAGGTATGGTATAATTTTGCCACGAGTGAGTATGAGTATTAAGATACTTCTACGAAAAGGGGCGGGTCGGGTCCGGTTGGCAACTCCACTTCCTGTTTGTTGATTAATCAGCGAATCTAGACACTTGAACGGAACTGTGAGGACGTCTAGGTTCATTTTGCCCGTTGTCTCAGACCAAGAGCTAGAATTATGGCCCACCAGCCACGCACAAGCGGACAGAACCAACGCTTGAATATTACACGGAACAGAGAAAAGCTTTGGCGCGAAAGGACGATAGCAGCCTAAATAGATTCCGTTACGTATTGACCTCACTTTTTGATTCCAATCCTTTATTAGGAGGACAACCGCATTGTTGCTAGCAACTTCCCAAAGGACGAGACAAGGAATGAAGGAAACGCAATTTGTACCTGCCGTGTAGTCTTGGTACCAGCTATAGTACTCCTCAAGATTGCTGGTTTTAGTTTGTTCTTATGCCTAACAAACAGGATGGATATTAGAGTCATATAAAAAAAGGAGAGTTATTAGAGTATCATGACACAAAGGCATGACTACACACAAACAACAGCAGCATCTACTATTCCGTAGTGTATACATGAAGTAGAGTACAACATTGACAAATCTTTCATTACATGCACAAGAAAGTGTTTGCCGTTTGACTGATGTCGATTCACCATGAAATGTGCAGCGGAGCGGAGGACGTGGCACTGATCGAGTACGCGAAGCTGACGGGGCGGCCCTTCAGGGTGTTCAGCCTCGACACGGGGCGCCTGAACCCGGAGACGTACCAGCTGTTCGACAAGGTGGAGAAACACTACGGCATCCACATCGAGTACACCTTCCCGGAGGCCGGTGAGGTGCAGGACCTGGTGAGGAGCAAGGGCCTCTTCTCCTTCTACGAGGACGGCCACCAGGAGTGCTGCAGAGTGAGGAAGGTGCGGCCGTTGAGGAAAGCCCTCAAGGGCCTCAAGGCCTGGATCACCGGCCAGAGGAAGGACCAGTCCCCTGGCACCAGGGCCAGCATCCCTGTTGTACAGGTTGATCCTTCTTTTGAAGGGCTGGATGGTGGAGCTGGTAGCTTGATCAAGTGGAACCCTGTTGCCAATGTGGAGGGCAAGGACGTGTGGACCTTCCTCAGGACCATGGATGTCCCTGTGAACGCCCTACATGCTCAAGTAAGTTCTATTGCAGAGGTGTCATTTGGGGATTTATATCTAGACAGGTAACTGACCATCGTGCACTGAACTTTGTGTTTCAGGGATACGTCTCCATTGGATGCGAGCCGTGCACCAGGCCCGTCTTGCCGGGGCAGCACGAGAGGGAAGGGAGGTGGTGGTGGGAGGACGCCGCTGCCAAGGAGTGTGGCCTCCACAAGGGCAACATTGAGAAGGAGGGCGCACCCAAGGTCGGTGTCAACGGCAATGGCTCGGCGGAGGCCAGCGCTCCGGACATCTTCCAGAGCCAGGCCATCGTCAACCTCACCCGGCCAGGGATCGAGAACCTCCTGCGGCTCGAGAACCGCACAGAGCCGTGGGTCACTGTCCTCTATGCTCCCTGGTGCCCGTTCTGCCAGGTACAAACCGAGATCGCAATTTCAAGCTGATTTTCATTTTCCACTTGCATCAGAACCGAGAGCTATGGTTGCTGAATCGATCTTGTGATGCGCTGTGTTGTGCAGGCGATGGAGGCGTCGTACATCGAGTTGGCCGAGAAGCTGAGCGGCTCAGGCATCAAGGTGGCCAAGTTCCGCGCCGACGGCGAGCAGAAGCCGTTCGCGCAGGCGGAGCTGCAGCTACAGAGCTTCCCGACGATTCTACTCTTCCCCAGCCGCACCGCGAGGCCCATCAAGTACCCATCCGAGAAGAGGGACGTCGACTCGCTCCTCGCCTTCGTCAACAGCCTCAGATAGGGTGGTCGGGGAACAGGAGAACCATCGTTCTCTGCATTGTACTGTACTGGCGGCGTCTAGTAGGCACTGTATAAGCAAGAGAACGGTTCAAAATATCAAATCAAATGTTGTAGACAGGGTGGGGAGGCAGGGACAGCGTCAAATGAAAGCTCCTCCATTATAAAGGGCTGGGATTTGTGTGTAGCTGTAGTTAGCAATAAGGGGAGATTTGTAAGGGTTTGAAATAAGAGTATAGTTATGAAAGTTTTGATCGGAGGCTTTACCTAGAATTGGCAGCATATCACTTACTTTCACTCGTAAACCAAATATCCATTTAAGCACCATCAATCACGAAGCTTGGAGGGCTTGTCAAATCCAAATTACTAGGCGTCCTTTTTTTACATGGCGTAACGATTTCTGCCCCCTAGGCTGTGTATTCATATCATATTGGGCAGGTCTTAATCCTAGCAGGAACAGCAAGATTTGAGGGAATGTGCAAATGTTCTTCAAGAATGGCCTTGATAGGAGAAAGGTCGAGACCTCCTGTTCATAATATAGCAAGGATCTCAGCTGTTCCGATGAATGATCAACCTGATGATGCCATGGCGGAAGATGATCAGTGATAGAGGAAGCAGGAGAGAAGAATATGTACAGTATGTTGGAATAGTAGATGCTGAATTAGAAATGCAAAGAGCAAAAGGCCCGTTTTCAAGAACCTTTTTTTTAACCGGGATAGGCCACGAAGAGCCTGGATACTGCATTAAACATAAAGCGGTGTGGTACAAAATACATAAGGAACCTCCAAGAACAGGTCCCTAGCTTTTACAGAATAGACCCTGAACAAATAGAAGAAAAAGCAATCGGGTCCTCCGACACCGCAGGCGATCACAGGACCAAGCGACGGCCGTCGCCACCAGCACCGGGGACTAGACCAATTGGGAGGATGAGCTCCGCCGCGAGTCCACGATAGGGCCTCCGCTGGTGGTTGGAGAAAACCTGACGCAACGCCGGCACCAGACTCTAGAGTTGCTGCCCGCCAGGATCAAAGGTCGGCTGCCAATCTTGGGCCACCGAGGATGAACTCCAAACAACCGCAGTATCACGAACTCCCCAGCCTCTCCCAACACCGCAGAACACTTCAGCTAGCTTACTCTTCTCCTCGCCTCCACGGCCAGCCAGAAGAGAGAGCGGCATCCGCGAGCTCCAGTAGCAGAGAAGACCGATGAACCGCTTATTGAAGAAGACCTCACCGGGTCTGCAAACCACGCCTTGCTTCCACCTCGGAAACCTGGCGCCATGCATCGCCGGCGACTGCCTGATGCCACGGAAAAGCATCAGCACAACTAGCCTCCAGAAGATGGGGAAGATGGCCTTATTGTGGGAGATGCCTAGCTTCATCATCCTCCCAGCCCACAGCTCTAGCCACCAGAGCCGAGCGCACCTGATCCAGTCGATGAGATCCATCGACCTACTCCCAATCTCCACTAAGGGTAAACCTACACTAAAACATGCCCTAATACTACTATCGGTGCCCTTCCTTTGCCTACTCCAGCCTGATGGGTTCGTTACATGAAAAACAAAATATTTTTACCATGAATAAGAACAAAACCAAGATCCAATCTAGGAAAAGCCAAGATCTAATCTATGAAGATCGAAGCAACGAGATAGATGAGAACTTACCCTCGTAGCTCCAAAGCCTTAACGAGATCAGATATCGTGGTTGATGTAGACGATCGTTCTGGTGCTGCAATCCGGCAGCACTTCCGTACTCGGTCACACGTACGGTGTCGATGAAGTCCTTCCTCTCCCCGTTCCAGCGGGCAGCGGGGGTGTGGTAGATCCCCTCAGAATCCCAGCAGCACGATCGTGTGGTGGTGGTGGTGGAGGAGAAAAACTGCAGGGCTTCGCCAAGCCGGTGTAGAGTTGTGGTGGAGGAGAGAGGGGGCGGCCAGGGTTAGGGTTTAAGGGATGGTGCGCCCCCTATCCCCTCCCCTCTTTATATAGGGGGAGGGTCGGTTGGGGTGGCCCCCCACACCCCAAACCCATCTAGGGCCGACGGCCAAAGAGGGGGGAGTTTTCTCCCCCCCAAGTCTTTTCCCCTTTAGGGTTTTGGGGAACCCTAAGGGTTGGCCGACTTGGGCCTTGAGGGGCTGTGTGCTTAGACCATTAGGGCTGGGATGCACCCCCTCGGCTCATGTTGGACCTCCTAGGGTCGTGGGCCCACTAGTGGACCCCTTGGAACCTTCTAGAACCTTCTCGATCTTCCATCGGAAAAATCCCGAACTTTTCCGAACCGCAGAAATCAACTTCCCTTATATGAATCTTATTCTCCAGACCATTCCGGACCTCCTCGTGATGTCCTGGATCCCATCCGAGACTCCGAAAAACATTCGGTCTCCATCTCATATTCCGAAGCTACTATACAACATCGAACCTTAAGCGCGTCACCCTACGGTTCATGAAATATGCGGACATGATCGAGACCCATCTCCGATCAATAACCAATAGCGGGACCTGGAGATCCATAATGACTCCCACACATTCAGCGATAGCTTAGTGATCGATCGAACCATTAACATATGATACTGATTCCATTTGTCGCGCGATACTTTACTTGTCCGAGGTTTGATCATTGGTATCTCCATACCTAGTTCAACCTCGATACCGATAAGTACTCTTTACTCGTACCGTGGTATGTCATCTCTTGTGACCTTGTCACATGCTTGCAAGCTAATTAGATGACATTCCACCGAGAGGGTCCAGAGTATATCTATCCGTCATCGGGATGGACAAATCCCACTCTTGATCCATATGCCTCAACTCATACTTTCCGAATACTCAATCTCATCTTTATAACCACCCATTTACGTAGTGGCGTTTGATGTAATCAAAGTACCCATTCGGTGTAAGTGATTTACATGATCTCATGGTCGAAGGACTAGGTTACTACGTATCGAAAGCTTATAGCAAGTTGAACTTAATGACTTGATCTTATGCTATGCTTACTATGGGTGTGTGTCCATCACATCATTCACCTAATGATATGATCTTGTTATTAATAACATCCAATGTTCATGATCAGGAAACCATGATCATCTATTAATCAACAAGCTAGTTAAACGAGAGGCTTACTAGGGACTTTGGTTGTTTACACAAACACATGTATTAATGTTTCCGGTTAATACAATTATAGCATGGGGTGTAAACATTTATCATGAACACTAATATATAACATACTACTTTATTATTGCCTCTCGGGCATATCTCCAACAGTCTCCCACTTGCACTAGAGTCAATAATCTAGTTTACATTTGTAAAGATATAACACTTTGGCCTTCTGGTGCTTATCATGTTTTGCTCACGGGAGAGGTTTTAGTCAACGAATCTGACACGCTCAGAAACATATGTATTTTGCAATTCATTTGCTTCTCCACGCATCACTCATTTTCCAAATGAGTTGGCATTAATCGTATATGTTCAGTCTTCTGGTGGAACATTAATTCCACGATCTGAAATATGTCACTAATATTGTCACACACAATATAGCTTCAAACTTCTGACACTATCGGAACTACACCAAGTTCTCAAATAACTCCTCGAATCAAACACTCTCGGTCATTGTCAAAACAATGACATACTCTGCCTTCGTTTGTAGAATCCGTCACAATATTTAGAACTCATCTAAATCTAGCATAGACTTCTTCTAGCTCACTGTGCTACCTTTTAATGAACACTTAGCCTAATTGAGATTGAATTTTATTTTTATATGTGACCAAACTAATATCGGTGCAACGCCTTACATCGATTTGTTTGTCATTACCTCATACAAAACAATATATCCTCGGCTCTTCCAAAGTAGTCAAGGATATTCTTACTGTTGTCCAATGATCATCGCATAGATCATTCTGATATTTGCTCCTAACTCTTTAGAGCAGAAGACATCTAATTGTGTACATATTATTCGTGATCTAAAATCACTCATGTGTTTTTACTCATTAAGTGTCAAATACTGTAAGGGTATATTGCCCCTATGTGTGGTTTTGGTAATTAGTGACAACCCCTATGGACTAATGTTTTCATTAAGTTTATATGAAGGAATATTCAATAGGTACTACTTGTATTCCATGTGTTGAATTCAAGTATGGATGCCATGAAGATAAAAGATATACCTTGAGTATTGGCATCAAGATCATCAATTTGTAGACATATATGTGATATGATCAAGAAGAAGAAATGAAGGAGTTCTTGTGTGGAGCTCAATATTTGTCATGCTCTAGCTTATGTGATAAGCAATGAATGATCGAGATCTTGAGTGCTTGATTCCAAGTGAAGAATTCAAGTTATGGCTCTAAGTCGGTGTCATGATAGTCTCATAAGTTGAGCTATGGTTGACTAAGATTTAGAGCCTGCAAACAAATGAAGAATTCTATATACACCTCAAGATATTATGCTAGAGCATGAGAAGATACAAGGTTGACCAATACAAAGAGTGAAGAATAGATTCAAGATTGGTCAACACATGAAGCATGAAGAATGTGCCACGAGAAGTCATGTGGTATGGTAAGCCATGTCAATTATGCTTTATGAACTAACCCATCATATATGTTTCCTTGTGTTGTCTATGTGGGTTAGGTATCTTCCATGGGAATGCATCAAAAGTGAGATCTCATATAGCCCATGAGAGGATTACGTCAAGTGGTGATCGTCATCAAGGTTGAGTTGGGAAAGTTCAAGTTGAGCATCTCAAGAGGATCATATGCTCGAAGCTTGACGTCTATTTTGTGATAATGGACATGTGAAGATGTGCATCAATGGAGCTTTCCCATCATGGTGTATGGGGGTGTTGACCACCAAAACCCACCGGCGAGTAGCGACGGGCAACACGTAGAGCCGGGAGGCTCCCAGAACTGCGGTGGGCCCTGGTCCCTCGTACGACGGCCCGCAATGCTCCGGCACGCACGTCCGATGCTGGTGCAAGGGCGTGCCACCTGACCTATACCTGGTCAGGAAGGTGATGGATTGCTTCGCTTAGTTTCCTGCATGGCATACACGTAAACATTAAATACGAGCCTCGATCGGCTCTCAGGTTGTCCTGTGAATCGGCTCAAGGAGCCGATCCACCCATGATTCATATGAGATCTACGATAACATGGTGGTCCTGCTTGATCAATATTAAGTTAAAACGACCTACGACGATTTAGGGTTTTCACCACATAATCGGAACATCCTACGCGTAATTGAGCCTGGCAGCCACGCAAGATGATAATAAACTAACCCTTGATAAGGCCTAAAAACCAACATGGAGTTGATTCCCAGAACATCTTCTCTAGGGTTAGCAAACTACACCTTACGTGCTACTGGATCCTTCAACCCGTTTGCAAGGCCTAACTATGTAGATATCAAACTAGTCCTTGAAGAACAAGGAGCAATCATAACGGATCGGATCTACTAAACAAGGATCAAGCAAGGTGCTGCCCTTACACCTAAGATAGGTGTAAAGGCAGCTAGATGTCTAGGGATAGCATAGATAAAAGCATATATCAAGGTAAAACAATGCTAACCCTAACACATCTACGATAACTACGTTGCTCGCCATCAACAAGGCTTCAGCACGAGCAACGCATGAACAACGAACAAACTCGATACTGCCTAGATCGCGAGATGCGATCTAGGCAGCATGGTGCTTACCCGGAAGAAACCCTCGAAACAAGGGGTGGCGATGCGCCTAGATTGGTTTGTTGTGAACGTGATCGTCCTCCTTCTCAATAACCCTAGATACATATTTATAGTCCGTAGACTCTCTAACGTGGGAATAATCCCAACCGTGCACGAGCTAAACTCCTTTAATCCTAACCGACATGTATCCTACTATATTTACAGATACACGGGCAATTTAGCCCAAACTCTTGTACAAGGCCGATTCATGCATATTTTCCATGTATATCCTCCAAGCCCATCTTAATCACGGCCCACCTCTGATCCGGTTAAATTCTGGTGATAACACATGCCCCCCTGGTTTTGGTAATGATAATTCCAAAACCACTCTGTTTTCTCTTCGTCGGGTCATGTCGTGGCAGAGCAAAACCGTCGCAGTATCCTTCATCATGATGCCTTGCCTTCTCAACTTCTCCGCGTGATCTGATAGTTTTTTTTCTTTTGGCACCACTTCCTCGGAAACTGTCGTGGCATTGAATCTCCACTATATCCCCTTTTATTTAACCGCGCCGAACAGTTCGCCTCTTCATCCCCTTGCTCTGTTCTAGCCATCAGCAAAAAACCCCCATCTCCTGTAGCAATGTCTTCCTCTTCTTCCTCCTCCGCCTCGTCAGATCTTTCTTCCCAATCCTTCTCTTCCTCATCCTCCTCCTCCCGCGAACCCACGCCGGAGTGGGATTTGACGGCGGCGCACAACGAACGCGCCCCAGAGGAATGGGAACAGGAGGACCACGCCTCCTCCGTCTGGTCAGAGGACGACAAATCCTTGACCAGCGGAGATGATGACCTCCAGTTCCTCGCCGATGGGGAATTGGAGGCGGAGAGCGAGGACGACTCGTTCTCCTGGGACGACTACACTTCCTCCGACGAGGAGGAGGAAGAAGATGACGACGACTCCCTCGAGGACTACCCACCGGCGAAGCGCTTACGCGCCTGATCGGATGATGACGACGACGACGACGACGAGGACGAGGCTCCCATTGAGGGCTATGGGAGCAGCGACGAGGAGCCCGCCGGCAGCAGCGCCGATGAGAGCTCCAATGGCGATGACGAGGGCAGCGACGGCCCATAGAGTAGGATTAGTAGTAGTAGCAGATTGGTCAATAGACCTTTCTTTTGTTCTTCCTCCCTTGAGCAATCGGCTCTTTCTTTGTAAGAAATCCCTTCTGTTAATGAAGAAAATGTTCCTATGTTGATCTTGTTTCGCCTCAATTTTGCCGATTGCCAGAGTAAATTAATGTGTAAGGAGCCGATGGCAGCGCATCGGCCTTTTCCATAACACGCGATTAAGGCCAAATTAGTTGCCTATTTGCACGGTAACCTGCAACCTTCGTTTGAGAGAATAAAATCAGATTCCCCAAATTGCCATCAAACAGGTTTAATCTGTGTCCACGTCAACCTTAGATCTCAAACGCACAGACTCAACTCCTCAACGAATCCAATGGGAAAATCATTCCAAATACCACGGTCTCGCCTGAACTGATCTATTAATTGCTCAGTTGAGCTTGTTCCTCTAGAGTCGATGACCATGCATCAGCTTTTTATTATTCTGAAGTCGATGTCCGTGCATCGGCTGTACTGGTATCCATATTTCTAAAGTCGATGTCTGTTCATCGGCTGTGAGTTGTATATAATTTTTTTTTACTGGCCGATTTTATGCATCGGCCCCCATATTTCACTGTCCGTCATCCCACATGCTCGGGAAATATTTCTTGAGGTGTTGACCATTGACGGCTACTGGGAATTTAACACCGTTCAGCTGCTCGAGCATGTATGCATTGCCCTTCAAAACCTGATCAACTTTGTACGGACCGTGCCAATTAGGAGACCATTTGCCATATGCTTTATCCTTAGTTCCTAATGGCAACACAACTTCCCATACCAGATCACCAACCTGAAACTCCTTTGGTCTCACCTTCTTATTGTATGCGCGAGCTATCTTGGCTTTGTTCTCTTTAATCTTTTCCAGCGACCAAAGTCTGAGTTCCGTTGCATCCTCAATAGTATCACTCATCAGGGCTGCATATTCTTCAGCTGTTAGATCATTCTGAAACGTGACACGTCTCGATCCAGCCGTAATTTCCCAAGGCAATACAGCTTCCTGCCCATAGACCAGCTGGTATGGCGAAGTTTTTATAGCTCCATGGCATGACATGCGATAGGCCCACAAAGCTTCCGACAACACCTCATGCCAACCCCTAGGGTTCTCGTCAATTTTCCTCTTAATCAGCTTGATAAGGCTCTGGTTGGACGCTTCAGCTTGCCCGTTGGCTTGAGCATAGTATGGAGATGATCGGATCAGCTTAATTCCTATGTCGTCACAGAACTTTCTGAATTCTTTAGAAGTGAAGACCGAACCTCCATCGGTCGTGATGGTTTGGGGAACCCCGAATCTATGAATGACGTGTTCTTTCACAAATTTGATAACGTCTTCCGATTTCACCTTCTTCATAGGGACGGCCTCCACCCATTTAGTGAAGTAATCTGTAATGGCCAAAATCCACTCGTGGCCTTTGCTCGACGCAGGATGGATTTTGCCGATCATATCCATGCCCCAACCTCGAAATGGCCAAGGCTTGATGATGGGATTCATTGCTGATGCGGGTACCATCTGAATCTTCCCGAACATCTGACACGCTTGGCATCCTTTGTAGTAATTGAAGCAGTCCTCAAGCATGGTGGGCCAGTAAAACCCTGATCGCCTAATCAGCCACTTCATCTTATGAGCCGATTGGTGAGTTCCACAGGCGCCTTCATGTACCTCGTGTAAGAGCCGATTAGACTCGGTTGGTCCCAGGCACTTGAGCAATAATCCTTCCAACGTCCTGTAGAACATGTCATCTCCTATAAGGACATATTTCATGGCCTTGTACCTTACCCGTTTAGGTGCCCCCCCGAGCCGGATCCTTCAAGTAATTGAAGATATCGGCTCTCCAGTCATCCTGTTCTAGGAACTGCACCTGAACTTCTGACCCGTCTGGTATGTCCTTGTAGCCTGACGCCATCTGTGCGAGATCATTGGCCTCGGTGTTTTGAGATCTTGGGACCCAATTGAAGTTGATGTACCGAAATTGTGCCATCAGCTCGCGGCATTCCATCCATAATGGGAAGAGTGACTCACTCTCGCACTTGTATTCGTCTGTGAGCTGGGAGATCACCAACTTCGAGTCTCCAAAAAGTTCCACCGCTTCTGCCCCGGCTTCCAAAAGCAACTCCATTCCCTTGCGTATTGCCTCATACTCAGCGACATTGTTGGTGCAAGGGGTAGATAGCCTGATGGAGAAGGAATATGTTGCCCCCCGAGGCGACACGAGCAGAATGCCGATGCCACAACCATCGTCACAAGCCGATCCATCGAAGAACATAGCCCATGCACGTACAGATAGTGCTGCTATATTAGTATTGATCCGTTCAGCTATAAGATCGGCCAACGCTTGTCCCTTGACTGCTTTCGCAGGCTGATACCGGAGATCAAATTCTGATAACGCAAACATCCACTTACCAAGTCGGCCTTTCAAAACAGGAGCCGACAGCATGTGCTTGACAACGTCTGACTTGCATATGATGATAATTTCTGCCGTCAAAAAGATGTGATGAAGCTTGGTGTAGGTGAAGAATAGGCAGAGGCATAACTTCTCGATCTCAGGATACCTTGTCTCTGCATCCAGCATCCTTCTGCTGAGGTAGAACGCGACCCTTTCTACACCCTCATAAAGTTGCACCACTACTGAAGCAATGGACGTGTCAGCTACTGATAAGTAGATATAGAACGGTCTGTCTTGCTGAGGTGGAACTAACACAGGCGGTGTCATGAGGTACTGTTTAATTTCGTCAAACGCTCGCTGCTGCTCTGCCCCCCAGTGAAACTCGTCACCAGATTTAATCTTCACTAATGCCATAAACGGCTCAATTCGTCCTGACAGATTAGAGATGAACCGTCGGACGAAGTTGATCTTGCCGATAAGACATTGGAGTTCCTTCTTGGTGGTAGGTGGCTGCATGGTACGTACTGCCTCCTGACTTTTCAGGCCGATCTCAATTCCACGTTCATGAACCAAAAAACCTAGGAACTGACCGGCCGTCACGCCAAAGGCACACTTCTTTGGATTCATTCTTAGCCCGAATTTTCTAGTCCGGTCTAGGATGCGTCGCAAATCATCCAAGTGTCCTTCTATGGAGACAGACTTGACCACCACGTCATCGATGTAAATTTCCACCAACTTGCCAATCAGATCATGAAAAATGTAATTCATGGCTCTTTGGTATGTTGCACCGGCATTCTTCAGCCCAAAAGTCATGACCACATATTCAAACAAGCCTACTGATCCTGGTACTCTGAATGCAGTCTTGTGTATATCTTCTGGAGCCATGAAAATTTGGTTGTAGCCGGCATTGCCATCCATGAAACTTAACACCTTGTGGCCAGCAGCTGCATTGATCATTGTTTCTGCCACAGGCATTGGATATTCATCCTTTGGAGTGGCTCTGTTGAGATCTTGGAAATCTATGGTGACACGCCATCGGCCGTCCTTTTTCTCTACAGGTACGATACTGGAAATCCATTCAGCATACCTGCATGGCCTGATGAACCCGGTGGCCAACATTTTCTGACGTGCTCGTTGTTGGAATGGCCGAAATCCTTTCTTGAGAGGGAGCCGATGCTCAATGATGCTCCTGTCTAACCCAGGCATCTCTGTGTAATCCCATGCAAAGCAATCTGGGTATTCTTTTAACAGAGCTATCATCTGGCTCCTGAGATGTGGATCTAACTTTTTGCTGATAAAAGTTGGTCGTGGCTTATCCCCAGGACCAATGTCGACCTCTTCTAGCTCATCAGCCGATGTAAACCCATACCCTAGCTTTCCGTCTCCTGTTAGATCGATGCTCAACACAGGCAAAACGTATGGCGAGGATAATATGGGCCGATTGCTGGAATCGGCCCCCATTTTGATTGCATTGCTCAATGAAGGTTTACATCTTGTTCGTGCTTTACTACGACTACGTGACATGCTTGAGACAAGATCATCACTTTTTATTTTTTGGGGCCGATCGCAGGGATCGGCCTTGCCACGTATGTCCATTGCCTTTGCTCTTGCTATACTGTCAGGCCGGTGGATAAGACCAGCCTCACCCCGTTTTTTGTCACGTCGATGCGCTCACAGTCGTCCAAAGTGACTCCGGAGAGTGGCTCTTGGCCTGCCGCCTCCCAAACGTTCATGCCAGCCGTTGAGATCTCGGCCGAGTCATCTGCATGGACGATGTCTACTTCATCTCCATCCCACTGTATTAAGCATTGATGCATCATGGATGGAATGCAGCAGTTGGCGTGAATCCAATCTCTCCCTAGCAGGACAGCGTAGGTGCTCTTGCTATCGACAATGAAGAATGTCGTGGGGATGGTCTTCCTTCCTACGGTCAGATCCACGTTCAGAACACCTTGTGCTTCTGATGCTTGGCCGTTGAAATCGCTCAGTGTGACGTTGGTCTTGATCAGGTCCGAGCTAGAGCGTCCCAGACGACGTAACATGGAGTATGGCATGATGTTGACTGCCGCTCCGATATCAACCAGCATCTTGTTGATAGGCTGCCCATTGATATAACCTCGTAAGTACAGGGCCTTCAGGTGTCTGTAACTTCTTTCTTGTGGCTTCTCAAAGATAAATGGCCGTGGGCCGCAGTCAAGTTGTGCCACAGGTGCTTCTTCTGTTCCAGGAGCACAAAGCTCCGCCGGAAGAATGAACACCATGTTTGTGCCAGCCGATGTCTCATCATCGGCTTTCTTTTGTTTGGGGCGCCACTCTTTCTTCTGTGGTCGACCCTCCTCGTCCAGAGTTCACTGAATTTTCGTGGCTAGATCAGGCCGCGCTTTCCTCAACGTATGCAGGTATAACCTTTCGGCTTCCTCCAAGCAACGTAGTCGCTGAAATCTACGTTTTTGGGAGTGGCTGAGTCCATCAGGGCACCACCTTGGACGGTGGTATTTATCTTCTTCTTCTTCTTCTTCTTCTTCTTCTTCTTCTTCTTCTTCTTCTTCTTCTTCTTCTTCTTCTTCTTCTTCTTCGTCTTCTAACTCCTCGAGATCTTCCACCCGAGAGGACTCAGCTTGCTTGTTCCGAGATGGGAGAGGCCCTAGACGCTTGAACACTGACACGTCTCCTGTGCCCTTCTTCTTCTGTCTACATTCTGGGCAGTTGCCGATTGTAGGCAATCGGCTCATTCCTGAGTCCCAGCAGTGTTTGAAGAAGGGACAATCCCAGTGTCTGTCCACGTTGTCCTGCTCTCTTGACTTTTCCTTGGCATGGCGCTCATATCTTTCATCGTCTCGATCATGCCGACGATATTTTCTGTCGTCCCCACTAGACCGACGATCTCTTTCGTTGTCATCGCTGTATCGCCGGCGTTGGTCATACTGACGCTCATATTTGTTGAGGAGATGCTCAGAGAGAGGTCGCTGATATCGCACATTCTTCACTTCTCCCTCTGTGATGTAGCGTTTGCCATCGTGTCGGGGCCGGTCGCGCGGAACGGCCTCCTCCTTGTCCTTGCCACGAGAGCGGCTGCCCTCGTCTCTGTCCTTACCAGGGTGGTGCACAGGCCCGACCATGTTAATGCTGAACGAGAAACCTGGCTGGCACCTCCCGGGGTAAGCGTACTCCACCATGTTAACGGCGGGGAAGGGGTGCATGTCGACTTTCATGGCGTACTGGCTGAAAATTAGATGCCCTTGTTCTATCGCCATTTGGATCTGCTGACGCCACACCCTGCAGTCGTTGGTAGTATGGGTGAACGTGTTATGCCACTTGCAATATGGCTTTCCGTTCAACTCTTGCGCCGTAGGGATTTTATGGCCTTCGGGTAACTTCAGCTGCTTCTCCTTGAGTAAGAGGTCGAAAATCTGCTCAGCTTTGCTTACGTCGAAGTCAAACCCTCTTGCAGGACCTTGTGGCTTCACCCACTTGCAGGAAACGGGGCTTGCCCCCCGAGCCCATTCAGCTACTGCTACCTCCTGATCTCCAGCAGAGTCTTCATCTTCCTGTGTCTCAACCAGGACTACCGCGCGCTTGAACTTGTCCTGGTACAATTCTGGGTGGCGCTGTTCATATAATGATAGTTTCTGAACCATGTGCTCCAGTGAAGTGTACTCTGCTTGGGAAGCCATATCTTTGATCGGCGATGCAAGACCCACCACTGCCAGATCGACTGCCTCTTTTTCATTCATACGAGCCGAATAGCATCGGTTCCTGACGGCCCTGAAGCGCTGAATATATTCAGATACCGTTTCTCCGCGCTTCTGTCGTACTTGTGCTAGATCGGCAATGCCAGTCTCGGAACTTTCTGAGTGATATTGCACGTGGAACTGCTCTGCCATTTGCTTCCAAGTCTGGATTGAATCTGGTGGCAGCGAGGTGTACCACCCGAAAGCCGATCCGGTGAGAGATTGCGCGAAAAACCTCACACGTAATGCGTCTGATGCTGAGATCATGCCCAACTGCGCCAAATATCGGCTCACATGCTCAACTGAACTAGAGCCTTCCGATCCACTAAACTTGGAGAATTCAGGGAGCCGATATTTGGGTGGTAGTGGGATCAAATCGTACTCGTTGGGGTACGGCTTGGAGTAGCTGATTGCCCTCCTCTTCGGCACCATGCCGAATTGGTCCCTCAAGATGGCGCTGATCTGATCCACGGTGCTAGCTGCAGGAGTTGAGCTTTGATGATTCGTTGGAGTGGCATACTTAGCTAGCCACGCCTGCTTCTCGGGATCCGATCCAGAAACCCCTCCTGCTGTTCCAGAAATCCCTACTGTTGCAACCTGGTTCGTGCGCGCCCAGTTATTGCAGTCTGGCACATATGTGCACATGTATCCGTGCGGGATCTCCTTAGGCGGCTCATACAAGAACTGGTAATCACTAGGATCGCCACCGATCTTGTAGACGACGTATGCCGGTGAACTCGGCACTTCTGGTGTTGCTAGCGCGAACGGCAGCGGTGGTCGGGTCTGGAATTGTTTCTCTCCTTGGTGAGTCCCTAGGGCAGGTCCTGACGGAGAGTACTGATGCTTCATGATTTCCTGGACCACGCGCAGCGCAACACGCTCTAGGGCGTTCACCAGGCTCTCGGAATGGCGGTGTAGCGAGTGCGCTACCATGTGATTAACCTCCTGACGTAGAGACCTGGTGCGTTCTCCTGAAGGAGTAGACAGATCCACTCCATCGAGAGCGCCTTCAGCTGAGAACCCTTTCCACCTGATGCCATGTGAGCGGGTCCTCTGGAAAGAGCCGATGAGGTCGGTTTCGAAGAGAGCTTTGATCTCGTCGTACTTCTTCTTGTACTCCTCGGACAGCTCCTCGTACGTGACTGGATCTTCCGCCATCCCTGATGCGGATGTTGATGCAGTTGTTGTAGAAGAATGTCCCACCGGGCGTGCCAGAATGTGTTGACCACCAAAACCCACCGGCGAGTAGCGACGGGCACCACGTAGAGCCGGGAGGCTCCCAGAACTGCGGTGGGCCCTGGTCCCTCATACGACGGCCCGCAATGCTCATGCACGCATGTCCGATGCTGGTGCAAGGGCGTGCCACCTGACCTATACCTGGCCAGGAAGGTGATGGATTGCTTCGCTTAGTTTCCTGCATGGCATACACGTAAACATTAAATACGAGCCTCGATCGGCTCTCAGGTTGTCCTGTGAATCGGCTCAAGGAGCCGATCCACCCATGATTCGTATGAGATCTACGATAACATGGTGGTCCTGCTTGATCAATATTAAGTTAAAATGACCTACGACTATTTAGGGTTTTCACCACATAATCGGAACATCCTACGCGTAATTGAGCCTGACAGCCACGCAAGATGATAATAAACCAACCCTAGATAAGGCCTAAAAACCAACATGGAGTTGATTCCCGGAACATCTTCTCTAGGGTTAGCAAACTACACCTTACGTGCTACTGGATCCTTCAACCCATTTGCAAGGCCTAACTATGTAGATATCAAACTAGTCCTTGAAGAACAAGGAGCAATCATAACGGATCGGATCTACTAAACAAGGATCAAGCAAGGTGCTGCCCTTACACCTAAGATAGGTGTAAAGGCAGCTAGATGTCTAGGGATAGCATAGATAAAAGCATATATCAAGGTAAAACAATGCTAACCCTAATACATCTACGATAACTACGTTGCTCGCCATCAACAAGGCTTCAGCACGAGCAACGCATGAACAACGAACAAACTCGATACTGCCTAGATCGCGAGATGCGATCTAGGCAGCATGGTGCTTACCCGGAAGAAACCCTCGAAACAAGGGGTGGCGATGCGCCTAGATTGGTTTGTTGTGAACGTGATCGTCCTCCTTCTCAATAACCCTAGATACATATTTATAGTCCGTAGACTCTCTAACGTGGGAATAATCCCAACCGTGCACGAGCTAAACTCCTTTAATCCTAACCGACACGTATCCTACTATATTTACAGATACACGGGAAATTTAGCCCAAACTCTTGTACAAGGCCGATTCATGCATATTTTCCGTGTATATCCTCCAAGCCCATCTTAATCACGGCCCACCTCTGATCCGGTTAAATTCTGGTGATAACAGGGGGAGCATTTGTGAGTCTTCACGAAGTAATGATGATCAAGTGAGGCATTTTGGCTTGCGTGTAGCTTGAAGAGTGATCATCAAGATCAAGCGGGATGCGCAAGGCAAAGGTATGGCCATGCTAGGTTTTCCTTTTACCGGTCTCAAGGTGGTTGTTGGGAGACCGGATTATAGGATAGATAGCCGCACTATCAAGAGGGGCTTTAGGTTGGGTTACTTGATCACATCTTCTTAGGGAGCTCAAACCTTTGCATACTTTACATATCCCTATTACTTCTTGGTGTTTCTCTGTGTGAGGTTCTTGAGCTTGTTGGTAGCTTTACAACAAGCCCAAGTTCATCAAAAACGGAATCCGCATGCATCTTCTATTGCGTTTTCAAGTTTGGATGTCTTCACCGTTTCTTGACGGTAGGAGACTCCCTCTCTAGAATCTCTAAAAATATCCTGTGAGGAGTCTCCATATTTCCAACAAAATTGGTTTCATGTCAATCAGAGTTCTGGAGCATTTTCTGTTTTAAAGAAAAAGAAAAAGGGTTTTGTCCTGAAGCAGTCTGGCCCACCGCCCGGAACCGCTGGCCGTGGCACTGGCCAGCCCAGCGCCAACCGCCCCCTAGACCGGTGCACACCGGGCACTATCCAGTAAGGTTTTCAGCTTTGCCCGGTGCTGGCCCGGCCTAAGGTCCAGTTTGGACCGGACTGGTCCGGCCCCATGCCCGGTCGGACCGGCCTGTGGGCCGGATGCCCCGGCGTGGGCCGGCTCTTGCCCCGGTGACATCCAGGGCCATGTTCTATATGTCACTGATCCTCCCCGGTCACGGCCCGGTGCCATGCCCGGTTTGGACCGGATGGTCCGGCCTGTGGCTCGGTCTGACCGGCCCCTGCGCTAGATGGCCCGGCCGTAGGCACGGTTGACCGGCCTCCTCGACTGTGATGAGCTATTCTTCCCCAATGGTTAGATTTTGGATTGGGTTACAAATAGGCCTTCTTCCACCTTGGGCTTCGTTAGTTCTTCCACTCTCTCTCCTCCATTGTTGACTTTGAAGAACTTGCCCTATCTCTTGATTCCCCCATGATTCTTGCTCATTCTTGAGGGATCTAAGTGAGGAGATCTAGACCTACAACTCCACCAATCCATTCCTCCTCTTTGTTAGGGGAACTCTTGGGATCTAGATCTTGGAGTCATTTGTTGATTTCCTCCTTGTTCTTCCCCTCTAATCTCATCCTAGCATTTGTTGCTTTGGTGGGATTTGAGTGTGAAGGATTTGAACACCTCTAGTGTTCTTGCTTTGCATCATTTCATATTGTTGAGCTCTCCACCATGATTAGTTCGAGTGAGAGACCGTGAGCTTGTTACTCTTGGAGGGTGACCTCTTAGTTGGCTTGGTTGGTGTCCCGGTGACCTCTTCGTGGAAGATTGTGAAGGGGGCCGGGCTTCTCCTTCGTGGAGCTTGCCATCTCCGGAGTGGAGGAAAAGCTAGCCATAAGGAAAGGGCTATTCCTTCGTGGGATAGGCTCGGAGAATAGGGTGAGCCTTCGTGGCATTGGGGAATCCTTCGTGGGACCTCCACCCCTCCAAACGTGACGTACCTTCTTGCAAAGGAAGGGAACACGGGACTACATCTTCGTCTCTGTGTGCCTCGGTTATTTCTATACCCGAGCTTACTTTCCTTGTGATAGCCATCGTGCTTTAAGTACATATATCTTGCTATCACTTGTGCTACATATATCTTGTGCCTATCTTGCTTAGCTCTAGTTGTTGTTGTTGCTCTTAGGTGAGCCTAGCATATTTAGGATTTGTGCTTGTAAAATAAACATTAGTTTTATTCCTCATTCTTACAAGCCAAATCAGTAAGAGTTTTTAAAACGCCTATTCACCCCCCCCCCTCTAGGAGACATCTCGTCCTTTCAAATACACTCAAGTCTTGTTAAACCTTCATATGGAAAAGAACACCTTCTTAATGTTTCGTATTGAACTATTTCAATATTCATTCTATGTACTTTGACTTAAACTTACTATGCGATTCAATCTATCTTCATAGATCTTGACGCTAAATATGTTTTAGTCAATATGCTTTCATTGAAGTTAATTCACAATGAAACCTTTTAATCACATCAAGTACATAATTACATTATTTATAATCAATAATATGTCATTCACATATAATATTATAACTATGTCTCAGCGCTCCCACTTAATTTCTTGCAAATGTAAGCATCTTCATCGTTTCTAATGAAATCAAAACTCTGTGATTATTTCATCCGGTGAAGATTCCAACTCCGTGATACTTACTTCATCCAGTGAAGTTTGTATACCTATCTAGTATTCCACGAACTAGCAAAACTCTTGGTTTGTATCTAGTATACATCCTTTATACACACTTCTGGTAAGGAATGTATTTCTGCCATCCTACTATCATATCTCATAAAATAAATATGTAGCAATTACTAGAATAATCCACATAGACTATAAGCATCGCTACGGAAGATCTAATCTTATTGTAGTCAACTCTTCGAACTTTTTCGTAAACAACTTTTCGACAAGTCGAGCTTCTTCAAGGATATTCCATCCAAGTCCATCAATTTTATAGATCCATTTACTTTCAAAAATTATTCACCTATCTTGGATTTCATGGCGCTTAGCCATTTTAATGGAGTCAGGGCCCATCATAACTTCTTTGTATGTACTTGGTTCTCATTGTTCAAAATCAATCCTTTGTCCACAAATCATTTATTTGATCACAAAGTAACCACATCTACAAGGTTCAATAGGTACTTCGATCTCCATGACTATAACACTTTGTAGACATGGGAGCCATGATCGTCGTGGTCGCTTCCGGAACCATTTCCGATGCTGCGCTACTCTGATCATCGTGCTCAGGTTCATAAACCTTATCAAGTTCCATTGTCCTCCCACTCAAATACTTCGCTAGAAAACAATTTCTTGGAAATAAGCAAGTAACATTAACAAACACTTTTGTCTTTGACTTCATAGTGGAAAGAATTCCCATGGGACGACAACAAAGACATTCATCCGATCTTGGCTGTAAACTCATTTACTTATGCTACGCATACCAAAATTTAAGAAAGGACTATTAGGGTTTATACCCCTGCCATAACTCGTATGGTGTCATTTCAACGGATTATGATGATGCTCTATTTAGTGTAAAAGCGGTAGTCTCTAAAGCATAATTCACAAAAATATAATGGCGTCATTTTATTTTATCTCATCATTAACCCAACAAGGTTTGGATACGTCTCTCGGATACTCCATCAGCACTATGATACTCCAAGAAACATGAGTTGTAGAGCAATTTCAGAACTCTCTTATATGTTCGCTAAAACTCGTAATTCAAATATTTCCACCATGATCCAATCATAGATATTTGAATTTTCTATTACGATGATTTCCACTTCATGCTGAAATTTATTTTAATCGATTCAAATGTTTCAAAATTCTTCCTTATTGAATATATCCTTATATACACACTCAATTCATTGTTGGAAGTTTTCATGAAGTAGAGGAATCTTCCGCACACAACTATACCTAAGAACCATATACATCATCATGTATGTTTCCACTAAGCTAGTTACCCGTTCAACTCTTGGCCTATGAACGGTATTTTAGTCATTCTCTTTAGAAGAGATTTGCAAGCGCCGAACGATTCAAAAATCGAATGTCTCCAAAATTCCATTTGCATGGAGTTTCTTCATGTGTTCCTTTCTAACATGACCTAAATGGCGGTTCCACAAATAAGTGGAATTCACATCATTTGCCTTATGGCATTTTAGCGTCAGTGTTATGCATGTGTGTTTCACCATAAAGATTTATAATAAATTATCCATTGTACATGGAATACTGTCATAATTTGAACAACTCATTGTTTTCATTTGACCAGAACAAAATAACAATTATAAGGTTCTTTATTATAATTCTGAAGGGCTAGGTAGAATGCCAACAACGAACATAATAACTCTTTATTTTTGTTCCAGACGTGCATTATCACCACATTCCTTGTCAGTCACTTAGGCCAGAATATTCTTTTATCTTGTTGTGTTGTATGACATCTCATACCAACCAATATGGTACAAATACCTAAGAATTTTATTATGTGACCAAACAAAGAATACATTCATAACATGTATATCATCTATATACACCTGAGCTAGACTTTCTAGTCTTTTCTTTCTTTCTGCCAAAAACTTTTGTAGTTTCTCTTTTGGATTTTCTCATTTTTCAGAAAACACTTCAACATCAATAACTTCTAGGTTTGTCGGTCAAATACCAATAACCTTGAGGTTCTTACTTTGAAGTTGATCATCACATGATAAGTGTTCCGGATTTCACTATTAGTAAAATTTTTAATGTGATGAACAATTTCACTCCTAATTTTTATCCATCAAATCATGATGACTTTCCGAGACCATGTATGTACATGCTAGGCTCGTAAAGTTTAACCTCAGTATTCGCATGTGCAAATCTGGCTTGCACCCGTTGTATGCACACGTAGAATCTATAACACCCGATCACCACGTGATGCTTCGAAACGACGAGTCTTAGCAACGGTGCATACTAAGGACGATCAGTTCATGGATATGCGAATGTCGTTAGTGACCAACTAGTTGGAGGATCGGGACACCTAGCGTCTTCAACCTTTGTACATTCCCATAAAACTTATGAGTTTATGCAATCTCACTAGATTATATTCTATCATCTTGCAATAAGGTCTTATATATCACATATATCTCATACCTCGCTTATTTCTGAAAACAAAATTTCCAGCTCCTTACTTTTCAAATGGATTTGAACTCCAAGTTTCACGGAGACAAGATGATTTTAGGTACTAATTGAAACCATTGCTCTTTGAATCAACAATGTGAGGTTTACCAAAAGTTTGCAATAGGACTTAATTATTTCTTGATTATTTAACAATAGGGTACCAGTCCGTAAAGTTACTTGTCATATTTAACCGTGTTTCTATCTCAATTACAAGACTAGCGCATGGTAGATAATGGATGCCCATTCTACAAAGTTAATTCAAAATACTATTCAGACTATGTTCATGATAATTAGTTCAAGTTTTAATCTAATTACTAATGAACTCCCACTTAATACAACATCCCTCATAGTTGTTTAGTGGCACACGATCCATCCTCACTACACCAAGTTCGATCATCACGTGAGATGATGTAGCTTTCACTACAAGAAAAGTTGCCATGGCCGACGAAGTTGAAGTCGCGCCGTGGTTGCTGGTGTACCATGGCCGACGATTTTGGGTCTGTCCGTTGTGCATGTCAAAACGTTTTTTTTCTCGTTTTTGAGGCCACCTAGCACGACGAAACCGGCCAAAACGTTGCGTATGGTGGCCCGGGACGTGGTGCATCTCGAATTCTCGGGTTCGCCGGCCGAGTCAACGCAAATCCGCACCGCCGAGGGATGTAGGGCCCAGATGGCAGCCTCTCTGGCATTGTTTTTTTCTCGATCGCACCATCTCGTTCAACGCTCTCCGATCGAGCCGTTTACGATGCAGGATCATGGGTCCCGCATGTCATCCTCTATGAACCAAAATTCTTTCTATTCTTGGATTTTTTTTGACACCCTGATTTCTGGCTACTTCCTTTTTCTTTTGATCCCTTGCCGCCTTGGAAACGTTGAGACCGCTGCTGCTAATTGGGACCCGCATGTCATCCTCTATGAGCAATCAACTTTCTTTTCTTGGAGTTTTTTTTGGCACCTCAAATTTGGTCACTTGCCTTTTTCTTTCGATCCCCTGCCGCCTCTCAAACGGTGATACCGCTGCTGCTAAATGGGACCCGCATGTCATCCTCTATGTACTATAAAACTTTCTTTTCTTGGATTTTTTTGGCACCTCATATTTGGTCACTTACCTTTTTCTTTCGATCCCCTGCCGCCTCTCAAACGGTGAGACCGCTGCTGCTAAATGGGACCCGCATGTCATCCTCTATGTACTATAAAACTTTCTTTTCTAGGATTTTTTTTGGAACCTCATATTTGGTCACTTGCCTTTTTCTTTCGATCCCGTGCAGCCTCTCAAACGGTGATACCGCTGCTGCTAAATGGGGCCCGCATGTCATCCTCTATGTACAATCATGTTTCTTTTCATGAATTATTTTTGGCTCCTGATATTTGGTCACTTGCATTTTTCTTTCGATCTCATGCCACGTTGAGGACCCTGCAGGCTCATGGGACCCGCATGTCATCCTCTATGTACTATAAAACTTTCTTTTCTTGGATTCTTTTTGGCACCTCATATTTGGTCACTTGCCTTTTTCTTTCGATCCCCTGCCGCTTCTCAAACGGTGATACCGCTGCTGCTAATTGGGACCCGCATGTCATCCTCTATGTACAATCAAGTTTCTTTTCTTGAATTATTTTTGGCTCCTGATATTTGGTCACTTGCCTTTTTCTTTCGATCTCATGCCACGTTGAGGACCCTGCTGGCTCATGGGACCCGCATGTCATCCTCTATGTGCTATAAAAGTTTATTTTCTTGGGTTTTTTTTCACCCTCTGATTTTTGGCTATTTCCTTTTCCTTTTGATCCCTTGCCGCCTTGGAAACGTTGAGTAAGCTGCTGACTCATGGGACCCGCATGTCATCCTCTATGTACAATCAACTTTCTTTTTCTTTTGATCTCATGCCGCATTTGAAACGTTGAGACCGCTGCTGCTAATTGGGACCCGCATGTCATCCTCTATGTACAATAAAGTTTTTTTCTTGGATTATCTTTGGCTCCTGATATTTTGTCACTTGCCTTTTTCTTTCGATCTCATGCCGCCTTTGAAACGTTGAGTAAGCTGCTGGCTCATGGGTCCCGCATGTCATCCTCTACGAACAATAAAAGTTTCCTTTCTTGGAGTTATTTTTGACCCCTAATTTCTGGCTATTTGCCTTTTTCTTTTGATCTCCTGCCCCCTTTGAAACGATGAGGACGCTGTTGGCAGGTCGGTCCCACATGTCATCCTCTGTGAACAATAAAAGTTTCCTTTGATGGATTTATTTTGAACCCCTAATTAATTTCTGGATATTTCCTTTTTTTCCTTTGAACCCCTGCCGCCTTGGAATCGTTGAGGATGCTGCTGCCTCATGGGTCCCGCATGTCATCCTCTCAGAACGGTAGATGTTTCTTTTATTGGATTTTGTTTACCAAATGATTTTTGGCTTATATTTTATTTCGATCTCCTGCTGCCTTTAAAACGTTGAGGACGCTGCTGGCTCACGGGTCCCACATGTCAGCCTCTATAAACAATAAACGCTGAGGATGCTGCTGCCTCATGGGTCCCGCATGTCATCCTCTTTGAACGAAATGTTTCTTTTCTTGGATTTTTTACCAACATATTTTTGGTTTATTTTTTCTTTCCAACCCCTGCCGCCTTTAAAACGTTGACGACGCTGCTGGCTCATGGGTCCCCGATGTCAGTCTCCCCGTACAAGAAACATGTGATATCTTGATTATTTTGCAGACAATAAACAGTGTATTGCGCTCTGAGCTATTTCAAACGGATAAATTAAATCTTTATTTTTACATAAACAAACTTATATGTTGAATCTCCTTATTTTTTTGTTTTTGCGAAGCATAGGACTTTCCTGTTTTTTTAGAAAATTCCGAACTTTCCTGTTTTGGAGTGGGCTGAAATTGTTCGAGTCAAAAGGCCAAGCAGGATAGTTCGAAGGCCCAGATGTCCAGATGCAGCCCAATTGAAATCTTTCTTCTTCGATTTTTTTCACCCCCTGATTTCTGGCTACTTCATTTTTCTTTTGGTCCTGTGCCTCCTTGGAAACGTTGAGACCGCTGCTGCAAAATGGGACCCGCATGTCATCCTCTATGTACAATAAAATTTCTTTTCTTGGATTATTTTTGGCTCCTGATATTTGATCACTTCCTTTTTCTTTCGATCCCGTGCAGCCTCTCAAACGGTGATACCGCTGCTGCTAAATGGGACCCACATGTCATCCTCTATGTACACTCAAGTTTCTTTTCTTGAATTATTTTTGGCTCCTGATATTTGGTCACTTGCCTTTTTCTTTCGATCTCATGCCACGTTTGAAACGTTGAGGAACCTGCTGGCTCATGGGGCCCGCATGTCATCCTCTATGTGCTATAAAAGTTTATTTTCTTGGGTTTTTTTTCACCCTCTGATTTTTGCCTATTTCCTTTTCCTTTTGATCCCCTGCCGCCTTGGAAACGTTGAGTAAGCTGCTGACTCATGGGACCCACATGTCATCCTCTATGTACAATCAACTTTCTTTTCTTTTGATCTCAAGCCGCATTTGAAACGTTGAGACCGCTGCTGCTAATTGGGACCCGCATGTCATCCTCTATGTACAATAAAGTTTCTTTTCTTGGATTATCTTTGGCTCCTGATATTTTGCCACTTGCCTTTTTCTTTCGATCTCATGCCGCCTTTGAAATGTTGAGTAAGCTGCTGGCTCATGGGCCCCGCATGTCATCCTCTACGAACTATAAAAGTTTCCTTTCTTGGAGTTATTTTTGACCCGTAATTTCTGGCTATTTGCCTTTTTCTTTTGATCTCCTGCCCCCTTTGAAACGATGAGGACGCTGTTGGCAGATCGGTCCCACATGTCATCCTCTGTGAACAATAAAAGTTTCCTTTGATGGATTTATTTTGAACCCCTAATTAATTTATGGATATTTCCTTTTTTTCCTTTGATCCCCTGCCGCCTTGGAATCATTGAGGATGCTGCTGCCTCATGGGTCCCGCATGTCATCCTCTCAGAACGGTAAATGTTTCTTTTATTGGATTTTGTTTACCAAATGATTTTTGGCTTATATTTTATTTCGATCTCCTGCCGCCTTTAAAACGTTGAGGACGCTGCTGGCTCACGGGTCCCACATGTCAGCCTCTATGAACAATAAACGCTGAGGATGCTGCTGCCTCATGGGTCCCGCATGTCATCCTCTTTGAACGAAATGTTTCTTTTCTTGGATTTTTTACCAACATATTTTTGGTTTATTTTTTCTTTCCATCCCCTGCCGCCTTTAAAACGTTGACGCTGCTAGCTCATGGGTCCCCGATGTCAGTCTCCCCGTACAAGAAACATGTGATATCTTGATTATTTTGCAGACAATAAACAGTGTATTGCGCTCTAAGCTATTTCAAATGGATAAATTAAATCTTTATTTTTACATAAACAAACTTATATGTTGAATCTCCTTGTTTTTTTGTTTTTGCGAAGCATAGGTCTTTCCTGTTTTTTTAGAAAATTCCGAACTTTCCTGTTTTGGAGTGGGCTGAAATTGTACGAGTCAAAAGGCCAAGCAGGATAGTTCGAAGGCCCAGATGTCCAGATGCAGCCCAATTGAGATCTTTCTTCTTCGAGTTTTTTCACCCCCTGATATCTGGCTACTTCATTTTTCTTTTGGTCCTGTGCCGCCTTGGAAACGTTGAGACCGCTGCTGCAAAATGGGACCCGCATGTCATCCTCTATGTACAATAAAATTTCTTTTCTTGGATTATTTTTGGCTCCTGATATTTGGTCACTTGCCTTTTTCTTTCGATCCCGTGCAGCCTCTCAAACGGTGATACCGCTGCTGCTAAATGGGGCCCGCATGTCATCCTCTATGTACAATCAAGTTTCTTTTCTTGAATTATGTTTGGCTCCTGATATTTGGTCACTTGCATTTTTCTTTCGATCTCATGCCACGTTGAGGACCCTGCAGGCTCATGGGACCCGCATGTCATCCTCTATGTACTATAAAACTTTCTTTTCTTGGATTCTTTTTGGCACCTCATATTTGGTCACTTGCCTTTTTCTTTCGATCCCCTGCCGCTTCTCAAACGGTGATACCGCTGCTGCTAATTGGGACCAGCATGTCATCCTCTATGTACAATCAAGTTTCTTTTCTTGAATTATTTTTGGCTCCTGGTATTTGGTCACTTGCCTTTTTCTTTCGATCTCATGCCACGTTGAGGACCCTGCTGGCTCATGGGACCCACATGTCATCCTCTATGTGCTATAAAAGTTTATTTTCTTGGGTTTTTTTCACCCTCTGATTTTTGGCTATTTCCTTTTCCTTTTGATCCCCTGCCGCCTTGGAAACGTTGAGTAAGATGCTGACTCATGGGACCCGCATGTCATCCTCTATGTACAATCAACTTTCTTTTCTTGAATTATTTTTGGATCCTGATATTTGGTCACTTGCCTTTTTCTTTCGATCTCATGCCACGTTTGAAACGTTGAGTAAGTTGCGGACTCATGGGACCCGCATGCCATCCTAATTTCTGGAGTTTTTTTCCCCTAATTTCTGGCTACTCTTTTTCTTTTGATCTCAAGCCGCATTTGAAACGTTGACACCGCTGCTGCAAAATGGGACCCGCATGTCATCTTTTATGTACAATAAAGTTTCTTTTCTTGGATTTTTTTTGGCTCGATATTTGGCCTCTTGTCTTTTTCTTTCGATCTCATTCCGCCTTTGAAACGCCGAGGAAGCTGCTAGCGCATGGGTCCCGCATGTCATCCTCTATGAACAATAAAAGTTTCCTTTCTTGGAGTTATTTTTGACCGCTAATTTATGGCTACTTCCTTTTTCTTTTGATCCCCTGCCGCCTTGGAAACGTTGAGTAAGCTGCTGACACAAGGGGCCCGCATGTCATCCTCTATGTACAATCAACTTGCAAGATCTTGGAGCGAAAGAGCTTGTATAAGTGGGACCCATATGCCATCCTCTATGTACAATAAAAGTTTCTTTTCTTGGATTATTTTTTGCTCCTGATATTTTGTCACTTTCCTTTTTCTTTCGATCTCATGCCGCCTCTGAAAAGTTGAGTAAGGTGCTGGCTCATGGGACCCGCATGTCATCCTCTATGTACAATAAAGTTTCTTTTCTTAGATTTTTTTACCCCCTGATTTTTGGTCACTTGCCTTTTTCTTTCGATCATATGCCGCCTTTGAAATTGAGGTCGCAGGTGGCTCAAGGGTCCCACATGTCAGCATCTATGAACAATAAACCATTCCTTTGTTGGATTTATTTTTTACCCCTAATTTCTGGCTATTTGCCTTTTTCTTTTGATCCCCTGCCCCCTTTGAAACGCTGCTGGCAGGTCGGTCCCACATGTCATCCTCTATGAAGAATAAAAGTTTCCTTTTTTGGATTTATTTTTGACCCCTAATTTCTGGCTATTAGCCTTTTTCTTCTGATCCCTGCCGACTTCGAAATGATGAGGATGTCTGGCAGATCGGTCCCACATGTCACCTCTATGAACTATAAATGTTTCCTTTCTAGGATTTATTTTTTACCCCTATTTTCGGGCTACTTGCCTTTTTCTTTGAAACGTTGAGGACGCTCTTTGTCTCATGGGTCCCACATGGCATCCTCTCTGAACGATAAACCTTCATTTCTTGTTAACGACAGGTTTATCAGTATTATTTTTGCAGACTAATACAAGCTCTTTCGATCCAAGATCTTGCAAGTTGATAGATTAAATCATGGAATTATCAGGATATATTTTAAATTTCAAATCCACTTTATGAATTTGGAAAAATACCGTTATCCATGTGGTTATGGAGCGATCAAGGATTTTCATATTGTGCATGAGCAGTTTCAAAAATTGGAACCCAATAATTCAAAATAAATAAAAACAACTTTTATGTAGAATCTCCGTGTTTTTTTTTTGCCAATCATAGGATCTGTGTTTCATTAGAAAAGGGCCGAAATTGCATGAGCAGAAAGGCCCATTTGTGGTTATTGGGCTTCGACAGCCGGAGCAAGTAGACTGATAACAATTACCATGTAGATGTTCGTTGGCAACCCAAAAGTGAAATATTGGGCCCAACAGGGGAAGGTTGAACAATACTTTTTCTATTGGGAAGGTGGTACATGGGGTTATCCTGACAAAAAAAATGGAACATGGGTTACTGAAGGTTGCCCATTTGTGCCCAATATGTTTGTCAGCAGGAGCTTTACCTTCCGCCGCCGCCGCCATGGTCGAGCTAGCGGTACGGCGGCGTCTCGAGCTCGGGGTAGCGCAGCGTCCGCGCGCGCCCCAAATTAAGATACCTATTAAGTGGAGATACGTATCGGCGACGAGCACATCGGCCTCGCGACGGCACCTACGATAGGCTCGGCTGGCCTTGGGGCATTTACCCCTAGCCTCTTCCATGCTCAAGTTTTAGAAATGTTTCTGGCTCTGTTCAACACTGGATCAAATTTGTCAACATGACCATTTTTATGGAGTAGCAACGAGTTGAATCTCTCAAAACTCTTTAAGTTCTGCAATATAACGACTAATTGGGACTACCTTATACAAAATGATTACATATCCTTATTTTGGAAGCAAGCAATCACACACTTATAGTTTGCTAGTCAGCTGCACGTAACGTTAAAAATCGGTAATTATAATGAATAAACCTGTAATCTTCACTTAAAATGCATTAAGGAGCATCAAATTTGACAAATCAAACCATGTCTTACTGAAAATTGACATGTCTTTCTCATGCAGAAATTAAAATTATCCATGCATGTGCGTTTATACAGGTTAAGTTTTGCACGTATTATTTTTTGTACTAACTTTTCTGACTACCTTCAAAGCTCCAATCCTTCTTCATCATCTTTGTTGTACCACACTGATGCAAGTGAATGTGAGCTGCTCGCCAGACGCGACTTCGTGTCCGATATGTGTACATGTACTATGCCTTCTCCATCTAGTGCTAGTTACGCCTCTGTGCTAATTAATTCTATCCCAGTGCCTACATCCAGCACAAACCTCTGTCATTGCAGCTGTGACTCACCTCGACCATTGGAGCCCAATCACAAGAGCGAGCTCGATCAGTCGCCTCAACCAGAGAGGCATGTGTCTCATGGTTAGCTATCTACAACTTGCTGTCTTACTAAAACCGTGCCTATCATAGAGATCACCTCGCTGGTGTAGCAATGGCTGCAAGTAGCTGCTATGGGGATAAGGAAGAAAGATTTAAAAAATGGGGTGGGGCCAACAAGCAGGAAAGCTATCTATAGCTTTATGGATGTTTCTGGAATTGGGTAGAAAATAGTAGATGACACTGTAGCAGCGAATCCCAGAGACCAAGGCCGTTGGATGATGTCTAATGAACGGTAGAACTGTGTTCAAGAAAAAAAGGGCAGAACAAAATAGGCGAAATTAGCTTGAATTTTGATAATAAATCTTGGGCATTTTCCCTCGAACATGATGTACTACTACTACTGTACTCAACTTTGGGTAGTCTCTGGACTAGTCTCCCTCGTCCACCAATTATTATTATTATATTATATATACTACTGCGGAAAGTTGAGGGGAGTCCCTAGTCCCGAGCACTTCGCCCACTTCCCTTGGCCTCATCCCAGAGATCTCACACCAACCACCTCGCCGTCGACTAGCCGCCAGTCTACACCCCTCCGAAGAATCCCCAATGGTGGCGACGCCCCTACTAGAGCGCTCCTCACGCGAGCGCATCATCGAGTCTGGCCCACATGTCTTCCGTGCCTGCCGTGTGTCGGCAAGCACGACCGACTTCTCTATCGGCGAGCCGCTGGCCGTGGGCGAGGGCGAGGCGTCCCCGTACACTATGACAGTGCACATCTTCTTCTCGAGGACGTACGAGCTCAGGAGGATGGCCGGCCCCCTCCCTGCCCCACTGGATGAGGACGATATCGCCACTACACCCTGCGAAGAGGTGGTGCTGGATCTTGGCTTGCCTCCGAGGGAGCTGCGTAGTGGGGGCTATGTCGTGCGAACTATGCGCGAGATTCTTGCCCGTGTATGGCTTCTCAAGAACCTAAACCTCACGGAGGAGGAGTGGGACATCATCATGCCTTACGATGTTATGCACCTGATGTGGCAGCAGGCGTGTCGTCGGGTCGGTGGCCTCCACTTCGACCTCACCCTTAGGGTGGACCACCGGCTCATCGTCAACTTGCCGGCGCTGCAAGACAGTTGGGTCCTAGTTGCGCCGGAGGACGGCCACTGCAGCATATGCATGCAGGGGCTGTCGCGGCGCACAACGGTGCGTCTCCGGGGATGCAAACACCCGTTCCATAGGAAGTGCATCTTCTCCTGGTTTGTAACGAACGCCAGCTGCCCTATCTGCCGCGATAAAGTGCTGACCCATCTTATTTTCGATTTGTAGAATAGCATGAATAAAAACCCTGTATGATAGGGATGCCATGCCAACTTGAATCCTATGTCAAGAGAAATTATATTTGATTGTGGTTATAAGATATTTTGCATTAGTTTGATCTATTATCATTCTATTTTCCTATGGGATATGACCCTATGAATCAAACAGCCTGGGATTACTTCCACACAATTAAGTTTGACAACTTTTAGTAGGACAACAAACATAAATAATTAGTCATCATGGGATTACAATCCAACAGATAATTGTCTTCAGGACTCATACATTTTCCAAATAGAAAAATCAAAACAAATCATGGTTCTTCATCTCACAAAGATGATACGTAGACAAGAGTCTAATCATCATCATCATCATCATCACCTCCGTCTTCATTCTGATATTCGTGCATGGTCTCATCCTGCTCGTCGTGTCCATTCTCCTCCTGAGATTCACCAGGTAGCTTCAGTTTATCCATCTCTTTGTCGACTATACTAACCTCAACAGTGAAATCTACTTCTCCATCCTGTGCAGGGATACCTGTATCCAATGAGGTTTCATCAATGTCAGCAACTTTAGTTTGCCTAGAACCAGCGAAATCATCTTGCTGGGCACCAATTATTGGATCCGCATTCTCATCCAAATCATATATGTTCCTTGCCACAAACTTTTGCACATACTGCCATCCTTTTCTAGATCTATCTTCCAAGAAAAGTACCTTGGCCGCTTGAGGTACCAAAATATAAGGATCATCCTTGTACCATCGAGCAATAGTATTGACTGATATGAAATACCCATCATTTCTGGCACCTTTGCCCTTGTTTGGATCTTGGTTGTACCAGTAACACTTAAATAGAACCACAGATCGGACAGTAACCTTATCACTATAGAACAACTGAATAACCTCTTCTATGTGACCATAATGGTCAAATGACTCTGATCTCTTCTTTCTGGTTGTCAAGTGATCTCCACTGGTTGTGATGCCACTATATCGTGTCTTCAAATGTTGTTCACGCTCATAGGAGCTGTAATGGACACCATTGGCATTGCAAGCTGCAGCTACCAACACCCTCTTATCTGGACCACGTGATAGGACAAGGAGATCAGCACTAACAGCGCCTGGATTCTCCGCATGGAGTTTCGAGATCTACGATTACAAAATAGACAAGAGGTCATCTCATGTGAAAACACATAGACAAGTCAGAGTGCAATTGAACATCTTACATGTTTCTCAAACCAGTCCTGAAACCCACTCCCACGTGCCGATAGCTTTCCATTCGTTTCCATGTACAACCTGCAAAACATAGCCAAGTTAGCTGAATATATTTCATTTTGATACAAGTTCATAGTATATGCGAGGAACTGAGGATTTCGTGTGCATAGTACTCACTTAACATATTCATCAGCCTCTGCAGCATTATTCAGCACATACCAAGACAGCTGTTCAAATTCAGACTGCTCTAATGTTTTTTCGGTCCTCTTTCCTATTAGCTCAACACCATGATTAAAAACAGATCCTCCAACTTCCAAAATTCTGCGACCCCGGTTGAATCTGGTCTCAATATCAGGAATATATCTTGATGCAAATGTATATGCTTCAGCAGCAATATACGCCACTGCAATGCAAGCCTCCGGTCTAGCTTTGTTCCTAACTGTATTCTTGAAAGTGCACAGTCGACGTTCTATAGGGTACATCCATCCATACTGTACCGGACCTCTTAAAAGTGCCTCATCAGGTAGATGAACAGCCAAATGCACCATCACATCAAAGAATGCTGGAGGATATATCAGCACCAGCTTGCACAGGATTACTGCTATGTCCACCTTAAGACGTTTTACAACAGCTCTGCTTAGAGTTTTACTACATATTTCCCTAAAGAACCTTCCCAACTCTGCAATCACGTTGTACATATTTGGCTTCACTAAATCTTTAATGCCAATAGCTAAAAGCCTTTGCAGCAGGATGTGACAATCATGAGTTTTCAACCCTTGGAGCTTGTTTCCTTCAGCATTGAGACAATTTGCAATGTTGGAAGCAAATCCGAACGGGAACATCACACCTCGGAGGTACTCACAAAATAATCTCCTTTTAGGCATCGGCAATGTGAATTCCGCGCCTCGAAACTTATAATGTTTTTCCTTGCCTTTGTTCACTTTGTCATTACGATCTAGTTGCAAGTGCCTGTTAACATTCAATGTTGCACAATCAATCCTAGCATTTGAGCTATCTTTTGTCTTGGATGGAATGTTGAGTAATGTGCCGACAATGTTGTCACATATATTTTTCTCCATGTGGATGATATCAATATTATGCCAAAGCTTCTTACCAGCCCAATACGGCAAGTCCCAAAGAGTGGCCCTGCGCTTATAAAATATTCTCGGTCTATCATTTTCCATTTCCTTCCTCTTGGTACATGCTGCTATTTCACCTCCCATCTTCCTTTTGGTAGCTGCTAGACTCAGTTCATCTCCTCTCTTCTTCCTTTTTCTACCTGTACTCATCGCTGCATCTTCTGTATTCTTCTCTCGCTGTACTCATTGTGGCGGCTGGTGGTTTTCCTGGTTTAACATTTCTGACCGCTTCTAGGTGCGCCTCCAACTCGTGACTCGTAAAGTGCTGCGGTTCAGTCTTTGCACAGGCCTGATCACCAATAAATTGCAATTTTTTATTATTTTTTCGGAAACTGTGACCTATTGGAAGGAAACGGCGATGGCCCATATAGCATATCTTGTTTATTATCCTCACTGCCAGCTGATCTGTATCACAGTGAACACATGCATTATAACCTGATGTTACTCGCTCGACATAGTGCCCAAAGCTGGATAATCATGGGTGCACATACGACAAGAAAGCACGTAATAGAAAATTTTGTTCTTTAGGTTGACACACATCCCGTGTAGGGACACCCTTCCATAATGTTTGCAAGTCTCTAATAAGAGGCTGCATGAACACATCAAAATCCTTCCCAGGAGATTTGGGACCTGGGATGAGTAAGGCCATCATACAGTTCGACTGATCGGTGCATGTCCAGGGAGCCTGGTTGTATGGTGTAACTAGTACTGGCCACATGCTATACGAGTTGCTCATGTTGCCAAATGGGTTGAATCCATCTCGTAGCAAGGCCAAGTCTCGGGTTCCTTGGATCTGCAGCAAAATCTGGATGATCCAGTCGAATTGCTTCCATTCATCGCCATCAGCAGGATGCCTCAGTAAATCAGGGTCGGGCGTGAGAATCTCTTTGTGCCATCTTGTTTCCCGAGATGTTTGTTCTGAAGCAAACAACCTCTGCAATCTTTGTACAAGTGGAAAGTATCTCAGAACCTTCCAAGGAATCTTTTTCTTACCACCAGCTCCATCATGTTTCCATCTTGATTCCTTACATACTGGACATTCATCGAGGTCATTATACTCCATCCAAAACAGTACAGATTATTTTTGCAAAAATCAATCTTCTCATATCCAAGTCCCGCATACCTTGATGTACCGCTTCACCTCATAAAAGGATTTTGGCAGTCCAGCCCTGTGAGTGCATCGCTGTATGTCTTCGCAACTGCATTGAAGGCTTTATTGGTTATCCCCTGGTATGACTTGTCATGAAGTAATTTCACAATTAATTCGAATCTTGACACAACAGAACTAGGGGCCACTAAGCGCTTAGCATCTTCTATCAGGTCATGGAAAAGAGGCTTTTTGTGATAACCATGGGGCTGTTGGCTTGCATATGGATACAGATCCCGTAACAAATTAGCAGTAGCCTCATCCTGGACGAGATCTTCAGGCTGATAACCATCAGAATAAAGAGGATCAATAATCTCAGGCTGATCATAGTGTTCACCATGGTTAATCCACCTGATATATGTCCGGTCCATCCCATAAACGAATAAATGATCTGAGACTACATGTTGAGGCTTGGACCCAATATTCAAACATACGCGGCATGGACAAATCACTTCCTTTGTTGTGTCGCCTTCAGTAAAATCACTAACTTGCTTCATGAAGTCTTCAATACCACTCAAATATGTTGGTGTGTTTAATGAGTGAAATAATATCCAAGTTTTGTCCATCTGTTGACGGAATAGATGGTCAAAGAAGCGATAAGCTATTTCAACAAACAGGTCACCTACGAATGTAAGCAAACATACCTGAGCAAACAGGTCGAATATAAAACTATAAATGCTACATTATTTGAGCCGATTTCAGCAAACGAACTGAGTGCAAAACTACGGCTACCTAGCGAACAGATTTTATTTTAGGCTGACCAGTGGGTTTCCCCACTTTGTATTTTTTTCTTTTTATTAATAAAAAGATGGAAATATGTACAAAAATTGCTGGAGAGCAGCAACTAAAAGGATCATAGATCCCAAACAACAAAATATATATAAAATGTTCTACCCATGATATGATTTCCTCTTTGCCTTATGAACAAGGAGAGCAATTTCATCCTTGAATCTCTTGTGCCATCTGTAAATGCTTGGGGGGGGAACAGATATATCGAAAGCAATACAATACCAACACATTCCTTCTTGTTTTTTGCCGTAATTCCGCCGATCTATTAGCAGTGCAAAGAAGTCAAAATTAATAAGATTACAAACAGGTCCATAGACCACCAAGGCCGTACCTGAGAATACGGAGGGCCTGAGCAAAACAAGAAATAGAGGACCTCAACATGATCATTGGCAACTAAAATGATTTTATATATACTACTCACTCCATTTCAATAAACAATGCACCCTTGTTTTTCGTTTTTTATCTTCGAAAAAATATTAATCTATATCTCTCTATTTAAAAATGATGTTTCAATTTTATGTAGATGTACATGTATTTAGATGAGTTTAGTTTGCAGATACATGCAAGTTTTGATGAAGTTGAAACATATTTTTCAGGATGAAGTATATAAAAAAAATTGATATAAAACTGGTATCATTAGAAAGTATTTTCCATCACGGTTCTAACAATGTTGCTTATGTATTATATGATTGTGATATTGTTGTCCTATTTATTTGGTCAAGGTTCACATTGAAATGTGGTAAAATAAATTAAAAGAAGTGCATCGTGTGAAAAAGCAATCTAAGAATTCAAAAGTGCTAATTGTTAGTCGAAACATGACATCTTTCAAAAATGAATCTTCAATTAGTACTTCATAAAAATCACTGAGACAAAATATTAATATTCATTGGAAGACTAACTGAATTAGCTGCACTCGCGATGAAAGAGAAAGAGAAGATACGGGTAAGAGCAAGTACAATAAGGTACAGTCTTTTGTTTGTTTGTTTGGGTTGCTCATCAAGCTTATCGCTCGATACAATAAGTTACAGTCAGCGGGAGTGGTGTTTTGGAACATGGGTGCATAGTGGGTGGTATCATGGAGTACTATAATAGGTATGCTATATCTATACTCCTATATAGTGTAGCAATTTTGATAGTTTGAATCCAAGCATCATAATGCAATCTCTACTGTTGATTGTGCACCATCGGACGGTCTAAAACATTGGGATTCGCAGCTACAGTAGCACCCATCATTCTCTACATCATTCTGGAAACATCTATATATTTGTTCTAGCCAATTCACGCTCCCTCCATACGCGACGCTGCTGGTCACGGCCCGACAACAAAACTCACGGACGCCTATGCTCTCCATAGATCAGTCAAAGTTGAATGCGATGCATGCGAATGGTAGTCACGCTCAAACTTCAGTCAGAACCGAAAGTGTGGCGAGTAGGTCGGTAGCACTGCACGGACATGCAGTTGCATAAGTGTTGGTACGTTCCCTATAGGTGGCACTGGGCATGGATAGGAGGATAAATTATTGAAGATCTGAATTTCGACAGCTAAAAAGAAATAAGTACAAAACCTAAGACGTGCAAAATTCAATAGTATATTCAAGAGCACATACATGGCAGAAAATTGCAATTCTGCATGAGAAATACAATTCAATGTTAGTAATACATAGTTTTCCCACATTTTACGCTATGCAAGCTATTTTGAGTTGAAATTGTAACGACTGATTTTTAACGTGCAAAGCACATGAAGCTGACTAGTTTATTATAGTGGAGTATTGAAAATGGCATAGAAGGGGATATTGCGAATTGAGAGTGGCATAAACACAACTTCAGTTTTTGTAATGGCATAAACACAACTTGTGAATTGAGGAGTGGCATAGAACCAATTAACCGTTGTTTCAATAACAGCCATCAAAAGCCGATCGAACGCACGAGGATGGATCCAAAATTTACCCATTTTTAGTTTCACAGGAAAATTTTAAACTTAAAATTAAATCGCCTAGAAGTATTTGAAACAAAAATCCAGTAAATCTTATATGTTGGGTTATGCATTCTGGGGGAGTTTCATCAGATTCAGCCATATTGTTTATCAATAAACCTCATTTTATGTTTTACAACCAACTTTAAACTTAAAATTCAAACTGTCCAGAAAAAAGAACAACATTCCAGTAAATCTTATAGGGCTTTCTATTTTCGTGCCCTCAGGTCCTTAGTTGTACTCAGTTTTCCCCAGCTCCTTAGTTTTTCCTCAGTTTTCCCCAAGCCCTTGTTTGAAACCCGCAGAAGCAGCTCAGACGGCAGGATTCCCGTTTAGTTGACCGTTCTGTCACGTGTGGGGCCGCGTCGTGTGGGGCCGCGTCGTGTGGGCCCGCGTCGCGTGGGGCTGGTAGAAAGGGACCGCGTGGGACAGGACGAGAAGCGTTTGGTTGCACGTGAGCAGGAGCTGGGTTCTGTCTCTCTCGGCCCCAAATTGGCATTATTAAGTGCACCTTTTTCCCCTCTTTCTCTCTGTCCTTTTCACCAAATTAGTATAAAATCTAGAGAAGCTTGCATTTCTGACTTTCTTCAATTATTTGTGCCTTTTGGCCCTCGTTGTTTGCCCAATATGGCAGCAAATCTAGTACTCCCTCTGGTCCATATGTATGTAGTTAAATCTAGAAGCAAATCTCCAGGATAATGTACGATAAATTCACAGTCAAAGTAAATCAAGAAAACTAAGTACGGCCAACAAAATATAGTAGACTAGGGATAGATAATCCCTAGATAATATGGATAGATAATAAGCTGCATACACAGCAGCCAACATAGTAACAGGTTCTTCACAGCACCATCATACTAACATAACAACAAGGGATCCCTAGCTAACAACAAAGGGATCCCAACAACAAACTAGGAGGCAGCAGGCGAAGACACGTCCAGGACTCCGCCTACCCCATCTGGCTCTGCCTCCACTTGTTGCTCTTGCTCCCCTTGGGAGCCTTGGGCTTGAGCGGAGGCATGCGCCCGGCGGAGATCTCCACCCGCTGCAAGCTGCGGAGGTGCATGTCGAGCGCCCTGTGCTTGGCGCGGAAGGAGTGGACGTTCACCGTCGTGCCGACCTTGGGGAAGGTGGTGCTGATGTTCTCAGCATGCGTGACGAGGCAGTTGAAGTCCGTGGCGCCGAGTCTCCTGGTGCGTAAGGGCACTGTAGACCTCCTTGGCGAAGTAGGAGATGTCTTGGCCGACCTGCAGCCTCCGCAAAGACTGGCGAGTCTTGATGTCCTCCTCCTCCTCGTCGCTGCCGACGTCGCTGCCAGACATCTGATCCATATCAAACAGAAACTAGTGAATGAGTTGCAACGATGACTAACGTACATGATAACAAAGTTAAGAAAAACAGAGTCAGCCTCAGTTAGAGTGGACATGATTATATATCTACAGGGAAGGTGTAAGCGAACTAAAGCTCATGCACAACAGATTTGTACACAGCAATGGTTCGCTGAACCCTCCCCGTAAAAATTTGTGCCCAACCATTCATCATCGGCAAAGAAACAGATTCTAGATCTGAACTAGATCTGAACTTGAACACATTCGAGATTATTTGCAAAATTAAACGGTTGATATCTTTTGATTAGTGCATAAAATAACTGATTGAGATCCCATGATTACTTGCATAAATTAACTGATTGAGATCCAATATTACTTGCATAAATTAACCGAACAGCCGAACCCCAAATCTTAAACGAAATCAAGAAGTGATCAAAACAAAATGGAATAAAATCAGCGCAAATATTAGCCCAATACTCATCCATCTACAGATCCATCTACACCAGCAAAAATAGGGTTCAAAAAGGAATGGGGAACAAAAAAGGAAGCAAACCGTAGTTACCTCGTTCCATGGGTCCTCCAGGGAGGTGTCGTAGGGGTTCGGGGGCGGGACGTACGGCACGGGGTCGTAGGGGTCCCATCCCACCGGGATCTGACTGCCACCGGCGGCAGCAGCCTCCGATGTACCGACGACGGCGGCGGCGGCGACGTCCATAGAGGGGACGGCGCCGAAGATGGAGGCGTCGCGCTTCGAGCCTACCTCGACGATGGGATTGGCATTCTCCTTGTCCATCTCTCCGGCGGAGGAAGAGGAAGAGGGAGAGGGTTTTTTGCTTTGGAGAAGATGATGGGACGTGAGAGAGTTGGCGATGCGTGAGCGAGTGAGAGTGACAGAGAGAGTGCGAGGAGGCATCTATAAAGGCGAGGGGTGGTTAATGCGACCCGCGTCCTACGCGTGCACAGGTGCACGTCTGCACGTCTTGGACTTCTGCAACGCGACACGCGTCCACGATTGCACGTCTAGACTTCTCCACCGCGACCCGCGTCTACGCGTCAACAATTGCACGTGTCCTCGAGTCTAACCCTGGAAATTTAGATATACTCAGGTATACCCTCGAGTCTTATACTAGCATTTTTTGTGTGCTCAATTTTCCCCTCGAGTGCTAATACTGGCTAGTGTAATATACTCAGTTTTACCCTCAAGTGGCTGGTCAACAGAGAGTCAACAAATGGGATTAACTAGTTAAATGAGTTATTTAATGTGCAAAAAATTCCGAAAAAGAGTGGCACTTACTCATGGAGTCTTTACCACAAATTGCCACTTCTCAAATCATAGATAAATCCTAGATAAATCAAGTTTCACCACAAATTGCCACTTCTCAAATCACCTAGTAGCTATGAAGGTGCATGGTTTTCCATAATAAGCCCTACCCAAAACAGCTTTCCCCAAAACATACTTTGTCTGAATGAGGCCATAATTTTCACACTCATGTAGATTTGTATTGCAAATAGTTTGAGGTAGGCCAAGATGGGTTTCATTGTACAAAACACGCATTTTCCATTTTTTAAATCTCATATTTGAATCCCTTAGTCTGTTTACTACTCACTTGCCCTTGGTTTCTTGATACTACTCAGTTTTGCCCTCTCCCTTCACAAACTCTCACAGACGCCCAACATTGCCCTGATTGGTCTAGCCCATGTCACGCGGATCGTGCCCGCCGACCGTTGATCGTATGATCTAACGGGCAGGATAACCCCTATCTCTCTCTCTCTGGTCGGGGCCACCACCCTCTCTCTCTCTCTCTGTCGTCGGTTAGCTTCACGCAAAGTTTGGTTTTCTGCATTATTTTTCATGAGCTAAATTATAAACTCTTTTTAGGCATTACTTTTCACGCAAAAAATGATAAACCATCACCGATTTGTTGTAGCCATTACTTTTCACGCAAAAAAATTATACACCATCACCCATTTCGTGTACCCATTACTTTTCACGCAAAAAACGATAAACCATCACCGATTTTGTTGTAGCCATTACTTTTCACGCAAAAAATGATACACCATCACCCATTTCTTGTAGCCATTACTTTTCACGCAAAAAACGATAAACCATCACCGATTTTGTTGTAGCCATTACTTTTCACGCAAAAAAATGATACACCATCACCCATTTCGTGTACCCATTACTTTTCACGCAAAAAACGATAAACCATCACCGATTTTGTTGTAGCCATTACTTTTCACGCAAAAAATGATACACCATCACCCATTTCTTGTAGCCATTACTTTTCACGCAAAAAACGATAAACCATCACCGATTTTGTTGTAGCCATTACTTTTCACACAAAAAATGATACACCATCACCCATTTCTTGTAGCCATTACTTTTCACGCAAAAAATGATAAACCATCAACGATTTGTTGTAGCCATTACGGTAAATGATAAACTATCACGAATTACCATTTCTTTTAGGCATTACTTTTCACGGTAAAATGATAAACTATATCATGAAGTTCCATTTCCGTCAAGATAGTCCGCATTACTTTTTTGTTGAGATATATACCCCCACAACGGTCATCTCCTCCTTAAATTATTGTGTAAACCCCCACAACGGTCACCTCCTCCTTAATTTATTGTGTAAACCCCTACAACGGTCATCTCTCCCTTATAAACACCCACAATGGCCATCCCTTGTGTCAATAGGTTCTGCCTCTCTCTTCTTCATTCACATACACTTGATCATCCATTGCCATGGCTTCCACGTCTCGGACGCGGAACGGAAGGGGAAGGGGAAGGGGAAGGGGAAGGGGAAGGGGCGATCGGGGTGGTGGATCATCATCATTGCCACCACCACCATCGTCAACACTGCCATTGATCATAGAGGAGTTCTTCATCATCATCTATGAAGACCCTTTGGTCAAGAAGGTACGTATGCGTTCCCACATATATGATGCATGTGATTAATTATGGGCATGTTCTAAAAAACCTTTAATTTCAAACGATCGGCGCTCGATCTCTTTGCAGGCACTCCCAAAAAAGTTTGCGGACTATCTTGACGGCCAGGAGCCAGCTAAGGTGTATCTGCGAGCAGCTGACTGCGGTCCTCGTCTCTGGACCGTGGAGGTCCTATTTGACGGACAAGGCTGGATGTATCTCGACAAGGGCTGGAAGAATTTCGCCATCGCGCACGGTGTGGATTTCGGCTGCTACGTACACTTCAAATATGAAGGCCATGATGTGCTCACAGTGAAGGTGTTCGACGGAACAATGTGCAGGAAGTACTACTACTCAGATGACGAAGATACGGACGATGAAAGTGACGATGACGTGAAGCCATGCATCCATCCCCTTTAGAGATCTAGCTATTTTCTATATATTTAGAGATCTAGCTATTTTCTATATATTATGCACAATGTTTAGCATAAGAGTCACTTTAAATTAAGCTACGAAAATAGTCACCTGCCATGGGCTGAGGCGGCCCCACAGAGCGGCTCTATATTATCTATACCTAATAATAAAGGGAGAAGTGTTTCCTTGGTTCGGTCCGTTTCGTCCGTCTGGTTTCTGGTTCGTCCGTCGTCCGTCCCAATCCATCGCTAATTAGTCCATGCCGATTAAACGCTAGGTGTGGGCCGGCCCAGTCAAAGCCATTGTTGGTCACGCACCGTACGTGTTCTTCCCGAACGCCTGAAACCTCATCTCTTAATCAAGGGAAACCAAGTACATGAAAACAACTCCAGGTCGATTACGACACCCGCTCCCACCCCTGATTCTGTATATAGGCGACCGCAACCACAACGGGTGACAACGAGTAGAAGAGATCGACCGCACAAGAGATCTACCAAGACGACTTTCAACATTGGATGAAGAAGATCACCGGCCGCCACGGCGGCTACGCCGTCGTTGCCGCCCACTCCAAGACCGTCTGGGAGGACCGCCATGGGTGGCCGTGTGAGTCCTCTTCTTTCGATTGCGTGCGGCGCCGGTGTGTATGCGTCCCGTTCCGACCCCGCCGTCGCCACTGACCTGTAGTCCGCCGTGTGCAAAAGCAGATGTTGCCACACACGTACGAAAGCTTGATCGATCTTTTCCTGTTCGATCAAGCTATATCTGAATGGCCGTATATGCATCAGGAGCAAATTTGATTAACGGACGACTCCTATCGGCAGGCTTGGGCGGAAGCTCATCTTCCGCTCTGGGCGGAAACCATGGCATCGCCTCAAAGGCGTCCGGCGTACGTCGCCTCAAAAGGTGTCCCGGTCCGACTGATTGTTGTCTCCTTCAAGATCAGCCATGTGCGGAGCCGCCGCGGCGTTTCCCAGCCGGCCTGCCACGCCTCCAAAACAGGTTCAGCTGATCGATGTTGCTACGAGTAAGCTTACATTACAGATTAATTAGCGCGTACGTCTTGCTAGCTTCCTAACAAGAGTACCAGATCAATCAGGCTTGCTTATGCTCTGCTGCCCGAAGACGATGTTGGGCTGCTTGAGGAGGCCACGCCCGGCTGTGGCTTACCATGCCCAGCAACAGCAGGACACTGCCAATGGGTGCTAGATTAAGGTGGGATTGAAATCCGACGAGGACAACGTCAGTCTGCTCCAGGAGGTAACGCCGGCGGTAGCTCTCCATGGCCAGAAACAACAGGCACGCGACCGGTGCGGCGCCTTCCGGATGGTCTACGCCAAGGCCTTCGTGAACGAGTGAAAGATCGCCCACCGATCCACATCACACAACATCCAAAAGTTCAGCTCAGTTGCACGACTCCAACTAAGATTATGGTGAGCTGGTCTCGGTTATGTTAGATGCAGTGATCGACGTTGTGCCTCCGTTCGCTTCTCCAATGCTCATCTCTAAGCTGCTTTCGGTCTACTGGGCTGATCAAGATTTTTCCGCCGCTCGATCTGCACAATAGCTGATAACAACAGGTGTGTCTTCACGTGATCAAGCGCCACGGTCGATCGAGCTCAAAGGAATCGACATGCAGCTATTCTCTATCCAATACAACGTGCTCCCGTGGTGTGCTAGGGTTGCATCCGTGTGCTACAAGTCAATCTGGAAAGCAAAGTGAGATTCATCAATTTCTAATTGCGCGCGTGGAGGAAACATAAGCTTGTTTGATTCTTCAGTTGTCCGCCCACCGAGTCCACGAAAATCACTGCTGCTCCTTCTGCCTAGGTTGATAATTCTGATCAGCAGCAACAGGTTCTTGGGCACAGGTTGATCGATGATTTCTTTTATTCTTTCTCCTGCATGACTGCGTCTGAATCTTAGCTTGCAATTGTTTTTCCCCGCTAAGTCAGGTCAGATTATATAGGTAACACTTACTTTCTAATGGATCCCAATTTATTTTAGATTACATAGTTCGTTCTTTTCTTTACGTAGTAAAAAAGCTATGGCAGATGAGATGCGTTGTGTTAATTCACATGTTAGTAGTGGAGCTCATATTACATCATCTTTATTTGCCGAGTAACCAACCGAGCTAACATGATACGAGTAATGTTGAATAATACCACCTCGATCCCTTGCAACGTGTCCCACCAATACATAAAGCAAAATGCGGAATCAACATATGCTTCGGCATTTTAAGACCGGGTGATTCATCAACACTCTCTCCGTAGCGAAGCACGGGTTTTGTCCTAGTATTCTCTAAATAAATAGACAACCCCAGCGGTCATTGGCTGCGGAGGCCCCACAGAGCGGCAATATATGATTTTCTATAAATAAATAGACGACCCCACTGGTCATTGGCTGCGGCAGCCCCACAGAGCGGCAAATATATGTCTTTTCCTAAAAAATAGACGACCCCACTGGTCATTGGCTGCGGCAGCCCCTCAGAGCGGCAATATATGACTTTTCCTGAAAAATAGATGACCCCACTGGTCATTGGCTGCGGCAGCCCAATAGAGCGGCCCCATTTGTCAGCACGAGACGGGTCAGAGAGGAACTGCCCTCTGTGCAGCCCCACCCGTCAGATTAACGGTAACGGTAAGGCCTCTGACCTGACGGCAACCCTCCCGTCCGAGCGTCTGCGAGGGGTTTCAAACTAGAGGGAGGGGAAAACTGAGGAAAAACTAACGAGCTGGGGAAAACTAAGCACAACTAAGGACCTGAGGGCACGAAAATAGAAATCCCAATCTTATACTATATTTCTTCTGCATTCTGGGAAATATTGGTCGGATTCAAAAAAATAGTTTGGGAATAAACATTGTTTTAGTCTGGACACGACTTATTGTAGAGTGATTTTTGGCTGGATACATTCATGTGCGTTTGATTGGCTTTGGATGGTTATAACTGAACCAAAGTCAACGCTGGACTTCTGACCTGAACGTCACTGGAGCTGCATCAAAAGTCCAGCCATGACTTTGTCTCAATAACAGCCATCAAAAGCCGATCGAACGCACAGGAATGGATCCAACCAAAAATCACTCAACCGCTGGAATTTTGACCTGAAAGTCACTGAAGTTGTGTCCATACTTGCCCAACAGGTTGCGTATGAATGTAAACCAACATATCTGAGCAAATAGGTCGAATATAAAACTATATAACTAAATGCCACGTTATTCTTTATCGAAAAAAAATGCCACGTTATTTGAGCCGATTTCAGCAAACCAACTGAGGTCTATTTTTTTAGGTTGGACAGTGGTTTCCTCGCTGTGTATTTTTCACTGTAATAAAAAAGAGGGAAAAGGTTACTGGGGAGCAGCAACTAAAAGGATCATAGATCCCAAACAGCAAAATCTAGCTAAAAAAGTTCTACCCATGATGATAAGCCATGATATGATTTCCTCTTTGCCTTACAAACAAGGAGAGCCATTTCATCCTTGAATCTCTTGCGTCTTCTGTAAATGCTTGGGGGCGAACAGATCAATCGAAAGCAATATAATACCAACAAATTTTTTCTTCTTTTTGGCCGTAAATCCACCGATGTATTAGCAGTGCAAAGAACCCAAAAGTAATAAGATTACAAACAGGTCCATAGAGGACTGGCACCAAGCAACGACTACAGACATTGGGCAATGGTGAGCAGTACAGTGTACAGTACGAATGAATTCGAGCAAATAGGTAAAGCGTAAAACAATGTCTGCCTATGTTTATATTATCTTTTTTTGAGATCCCGGTGGGGTTAAGAAAAAGGCTAGACTATTATAGATCGCATTTATTTTGGCAGAGTGATGGTCATAAGCGTAAGTATAGGTTATCGAGGTGGGATATCTTGTGTCGCCCTAAAGACCAGGGAGGGTTGGGAATTGAAGTATTGGAACTAAAGAATAAGAGTCTAATTAGTAAGTGGTTGTTTGAACTTTTGAATGGAGACGGGGTGTGGCAGGAATTGCTTCGTAACAAATATATTCAATGTAAAACATTATCTCAAGTAAAAGCAAAGCCACTTGATTCTCCTTTTTGGAAAGGTTTGATGAAAGTGAAAGATGATTTTCTTAAGCGTGGATCTTTCAAAATTGGCGATGGAAAGAATACTAGTTTCTGGGAAGATAAGTGGTTGGGGAACGCACCTTTGTCACAGCAATACCCATCTCTTTTTAACATTGCTGAAAGAAAACATGTCTCGATTGCGCATGTTTTAGAGAATAACCCTCTTCAGATTTCATTTAGAAGGATTCTAACACCCAACAAGTGGGTTCTCTGGTTAGAATTAGTGGAACGTCTTATGCATGTTCGGTTGTCTAATGAAAATGATTCCTTTGTTTGGGCTCTAAATAGTTCGTGCAATTTTATCAGAAAGTCATACTATCTTGATTTGTTACAAGATAAAAGGAACTTCTTAAGGAAATATATTTGGAAAATGAAGGTACCACTGAAGATTAAGATCTTTATGTGGTTTCTCTATCGGAGAGTTATTTTAACCAAAGATAACCTTGCAAAAAGAAATTGGCAAGGATGCAAGAAATGTGTTTTATGTCATAAGGATGAATCTATTCAACATTTGTTTATTGACTGCCCTCTAGCTAAGGTTGTTTGGCGCATAGTATATATGACTTTCGGTTTATCCCCACCTGTGAATATCACTCATCTTTTTGGTACTTGGCTTAGTGGTATTGCAAAGAAAGATGTACTGCAGATTCGTGTGGGTGTATGCGCTTTGATTTGGGCTATATGGAATGTGCGTAATGAAGTGGTTTTTAACAAGCCGAAACCTCAACCTTTCTTGCAGGTAATTCCTTTGGCGATTCATTGGATCCGTACGTGGTCTTATCTCCAACCAGAGGATCATCGGGCTGCCATGGAGTCTGGGTGCAACCGACTGGAGATGGTCGCACGGGATTTTTACAACCAGTGTGGCTGGCGACATCAGCTTAGATTAAATCTTTGATGTTTTCTTGGAGACAACTTCTTTGTTTATTTAGATGGTTGATTTTAGTCTCGACTTTAGTCGATGAGTGAGATGTAATAAACTGTAAACGTTGGAGTCTCTTTTAATAAGGTAATAAAGCAGCCATATGCATCATTTTGATGCAGAGGCTGGGGTATTATCCCCATTTCGAGAAAAAAGAAAAAAAAACAAACACATCGAGAGGAAAACAATATCAACCGATCGATTCGAACGAATTAACGAACTTATAAGGGCTGGGCGACGGCGACTGACTTCGATTGAGCTATAATGAATCGTACTTGCCCAGGCCTGAAGATAGCATGCATACCGTGAGGATCTACCAGCTGACCGCGCCTGCCGGTGCGGCTGGAGAAGAACGACGCCACCAGAAGTCGCCGCCTGACGCGGCTGATAGACAGCGTGGGGAAGTTTTGGTGCGCGGCCTGGTTCACCGAGGGTGTGTCTAGAGAAGAACAGGGCGCCGAAGGAGGTGTCTAGAGAAGAACAAGGTGGGCTGGGTGCTGGGTTAAAGGCGAGCGTTCGAAATATTGGGCGCGCGTTCGAAAGTTTAGGTGCGCGAGGGAGGTGTCTGCTGGTGAAAATTTCCCCGTCCTCTACTTCTTCTTTTTTTTTCTTTTGAGAACACAGTACAATGCACACGCTCACAAACACGCACGTACAAACACCCCTATGAACGCACGCACGCACACCCTACCCCTATGAGCACCTCCGAGGGACTGAGCCGGCATATCTTGAGGTTGACGAAGTCACCACTGGCGCCTCCTCTTCTTTTTTGGGCTAATCTATTTATCTATAATATCTATCTATACCTCTATCTATCTACATGTTTTTTAATTTTTTTCTATTCTATACATGAGTTTTTGAATTTGAATTTTTTCACTCTGTCAGCCTTCCCGGCCAATGCTCATTTGTAGCTTAAAGGTGCTATCTACCGCTCATCATACAAGGACTCTTCAGATCTAACGGCTGTGAATGCACGGATTCGTCACCCATGCTTCCCCTTGGACTGGCGATGCTGAAAGAAAGCCTGAAACACTGGAACCCTCTAGATACTTCGGGGTACCTCACTGCTCCACATTATTAAACAGGCCTTTTCCGACATGGGAAGTCAAAAGTTGGGGGCTCCATCCAGTACATATGAATGCTCGCTAGCTGCATGGTCTAGAAGCAGACTAGAGTAAATCATCAATTCATCAAATCAATTGGTGTATATTTTTTTAGGAGCTAAGACGCCGGCATGAACCATTTTCAAGCGTTTAAATTCCTCCTACCTGAAAAATGATTCTTTAGATTGACATCAACAAGAGAACTCTTTTAGAAAGAGTGAGAGAAAGGGAGATATGATTGCATACACTATTCTTAGAAGGGAAATCATGTACTTGTTCATGGAGAGATACAAGTATATCGACTATCTACACTACAATTTTGAAATAAAAGAAAAAAATTGCAAATGTCTATTCTAACTAGATATGTTGATATTTCTAAATAGTACCAAGGCAATACTTATTCTAAGCTGGGCACTCAACTTTTGAAATGCGCGAGTATTCGTAGGTCGATTTTTTTCGTTTTTATTATTATTACTAGGCAGCACATGTGTTTGCCCGTCCAGTGAAACTCTTTCATTTCATTTTTCTTTTCCGCAAGGTCGGGAGTCGGAGGAAGAGGGATCACTCGGGAGGAGACGAAGGGAGAGCAGTCACGGGGCCCCACTTATTTATGGTGTCTACATTTTTCCGGGTGATGCTGACTGTTGTGCAGGGTTGTCAGTGTGCAGGGGGTGCCCCAATTATCCAATTGTTGGATAATTGGAGAGATGGAGAGAGAGAGAGAGAGTCTTGATGCCTCTCTCTTGACACAGAAGATGGCTGGGAGTTTGCCTACCTAGCATACGTGACTTGTGCTCAGTGAAGTGTGGGACCTCACGCATGGGAACCACACGTAAGTGACAGACTTGTTGCTCTAATAACTCGGGTGATTATTATATTGTATTAGTACATAGTTTCCTATGGATCCTTCTTATTCACTCCAAAATGAAGCTTTTGGGAGGTTTTTGAAATTTCCATGTTTGAAACCAAAACGACTTCTCTTCATGCATGCTTGACTTCATAAGACAGAGTTTAGCTAGGGGTATGGGGTAGATACATGATTTTCCTGGTTTGAATATGTCTAGACCTTGTTTATCAACTTAATTCAATGCTTACTATATGACATAAGAAGACTATGTGCCTTGTTTTTTCATTTTTTTAATTTTTTTCTAAAATTTGTATACCCATTTGAATCTTGGTCAAATTCTAGGTTTCACCAAGATTTGAATAAGTTTAAAACATGAATATGAAAATGTAAGCATGTATGCTTCTTAGTCACTCCAAAATGAAGCTCTTGGGAGGGTTTTTGAAATTTCCATGTTCGAAACCAAAAACCACATATCTTCATGCTTGACTTCGTGAAACAGAGTTTAGGGTTAGGGGGAAGATACATGATTTTTCTTGTTTGAATATGTCTAGACCTTGTTTATCATCTTAATTGAATGCTTACTATATGACATAAGAAGACCATGGTTTTTCATTTATTTTTTTTGAATTTTTATGCCCATTTGAATCTTAGTCAAATCCTAGGTTTAACCAAGATTTAAACAAGTTTAAGACATGAAAATGAAAAGGGAAGCCTGCATCCTTCTTAGTCACTCTAAAATGAATTTTTTAAGAGGTTTTTGAAATTTCCATGTTTAATTTGAAACCCAAAACCACTTCTCTTCATGATTGACTTCATAAGACAGAGTTTAGGGTTAGGGGTAGATACGTACATACATGATTTTTTCTGGTTTGAATATGTCTAGACATTTTGTTTATCAACTTTAATGCTTTACTATATGATCGACATAAGAATGCTATGTGCTTTGGTTTTTCATTCTTTTGATTTCTTATGAATTTTTATGCCCATTTGAATCTTGGTCAAATCCTAGGTTTGACAATGATTTAAACAAGTTTAAAACATGAATATGAAAATTAAGCATCTATCCTTCTTAAGTCACTCCAAAATGTAACTCTTGGGAGGGTTTTTGAAATTTCCATGTTTGAAACCAAAAACCACTTCTCTTCATGCATGCTTGACTTCATAAGACAGAGTTTAGGGTTAGGGGTAGATATATACATGATTTTCTAGTCTGAATATGTCTAGACCTTGTTTAGCAACTTGAATGCTTACTATATATATGACATAAGAATGCTATGTCCTTTGTTTTTTCATTCTTTTGATTTTTTCCTGAAATTTTATGCCCATTTGAATCTTTTGGTCAAATCCTAGGTTTGACCAAGATTTAAACAAGTTTAAAACATGAAAATGAAAAGGGAAGCCTGCATCCTTCTTAGTCACTCTAAAATTAACTTAATTGAGAATGCTTACTATATGACATAAGAAGACTATGTGTGCCTTGGTTTTTCATTTTTTGATTTTTTTAAATTCTTATGCTCATTTGAATCTTGGCCAAATCCTAGGTTTTACCATGGTTTAAACAAATTTAAATCACGAATATGAAAATTAAGCATCTATCCTTCTTATTAGTCACTCCAAAATGTAAATATTGGGAGGGTTCTTGAAATTTGCATGTTTGAAACCAAAAACCACTTCTCTTCATGCATGCTTGACTTCATAAGACAGAGTTTAGGGTTAGGGGTAGATAAATACATGATTTTCTAGTTTGAATATGTCTAGACCTTGTTTATCAACTTGAATGCTTACTATATATATGACATAAGAATGCTACGTCCTTTGTTTTTTCATTCTTTTGATTTTTTCCTGAAATTTTATGCCCATTTGAATCTTTTGGTCAAATCCTAGGTTTGACCAAGATTTAAACAAGTTTAAAACATGAAAATGAAAAGGGAAGCCTGCATCCTTCTTAGTCACTCTAAAATCAACTTAATTGAGAATGCTTACTATATGACATAATAAGACTATATGTGCCTTGGTTTTTCATTTTTTGATTTTTTTAAATTCTTATGCCCATTTGAATCTTGGCAAAATCCTAGGTTTGACCATGGTTTAAACAAATTTAAATCACGATTATGAAAATTAAGCATCTATCCTTCTTATTAGTCACTCAAAAATGTAGATCTTGGGAGGGTTCTTGAAATTTGCATGTTTGAAACCAAAAACCACTTCTCTTCATGCATGCTTGACTTCATAAGACAGAGTTTAGGGTTAGGGGTAGATATATACATGATTTTCTAGTTTGAATATGTCTAGACCTTGTTTATCAACTTGAATGCTTACTATATATATGACATAAGAATACTATGTCCTTTGTTTTTTCATTCTTTTGATTTTTTCCTGAAATTTTATGCCCATTTGAATCTTTTGGTCAAATCCTAGGTTTGACCAAGATTTAAACAAGTTTAAAACATAAAAATGAAAAGGGAAGCCTGCATCCTTCTTAGTCACTCTAAAATCTACTTAATTGAGAATGCTTACTATATGACATAAGAAGACAATATGTGCCTTGGTTTTTCATTTTTTTATTTTTTTTAATTCTTATGCCCATTTGAATCTTGGCCAAATCCTAGGTTTGACCATGGTTTAAACAAATTTAAATCACGAATATAAAAATTAAGCATCTATCCTTCTTAGTCACTCCAAAATGTAAATCTTGGGAGGGTTCTTGAAATTTGCATGTTTGAAACCAAAAACCACTTCTCTTCATGCATGCTTGACTTCATAAGACAGAGTTTAGGGTTAGGGGTAGATATATACATGATTTTCTAGTCTGAATATGTCTAGACCTTGTTTATCAACTTGAATGCTTACTATATATATGACATAAGAATGCTATGTCCTTTGTTTTTTCATTCTTTTGATTTTTTCCTGAAATTTTATGCCCATTTGAATCTTTTGGTCAAACCCTAGGTTTGACCAAGATTTAAACAAGTTTAAAACATGAAAATGAAAAGGGAAGCCTGCATCCTTCTTTTCACTCTAAAATGAATTTTTAAGAGGTTTTTGAAATTTCCATGTTTAATTTGAAACCCAAAACCACTTCTCTTCATGATTGACTTCATAAGACAAAGTTTAGGGTTAGGTGTAGATACGTACATACATGATTTTTTCTGGTTTGAATATGTCTAGACATTTTGTTTGTCAACTTTAATGCTTTACTATATGATCGACATAAGAATGCTATGTGCTTTGGTTTTTTATTCTTTTGGTTTTTTATGAATTTTTATGCCCATTTGAATCTTGGTCAAATCCTAGGTTTGACAATGATTTAAACAAGTTTAAAACATGAATATGAAAATTAAGCATCTATCCTTCTTAAGTCACTCCAAAATGTAACTCTTGGGAGGGTTTTTGAAATTTCCATGTTTGAAACCAAAAACCACTTCTCTTCATGCATGCTTGACTTCATAAGACAGAGTTTAGGGTTAGGGGTAGATATATACATGATTTTCTAGTCTGAATATGTCTAGACCTTATTTATCAACTTGAATGCTTACTATATATATGACATAAGAATGCTATGTCCTTAATTTGTTTTTTCATTCTTTTGATTTTTTCCTGAAATTTTATGCCAATTTGAATCTTTTGGTCAAATCCTAGGTTTGACCAAGATTTAAACAAGTTTAAAACATGAAAATGAAAAGGGAAGCCTGCATCCTTCTTAGTCACTCTAAAATCAACTTAATTGAGAATGCTTACTATATGACATAAGAAGACTATGTGTGCCTTGGTTTTTCATTTTTTTCATTTTTTTAAATTCTTATGCCCATTTGAATCTTGGTCAAAACCTAGGTTTGACCATGGTTTTAACAAATTTAAATCATGAATATAAAAATTAAGCATCTATCCTTCTTAATTAGTCACTCCAAAATGTAAATCTTGGGAGGGTTCTTGAAATTTGCATGTTTGAAACCAAAAACCACTTCTCTTCATGCATGCTTGACTTCATAAGACAGAGTTTAGGGTTAGGGGTAGATATATACATGATTTTCTAGTCTGAATATGTCTAGACCTTGTTTATCAACTTGAATGCTTACTATATATATGACATAAGAATGCTATGTCCTTTGTTTTTTCATTCTTTTGATTTTTTTCCTGAAATTTTATGCCCATTTGAATCTTTTGGTCAAATCCTAGGTTTGACCAAGAGTTAAACAAGTTTAAAACATGAAAATGAAAAGGGAAGCCTGTATCCTTCTTAGTCACTCTAAAATCAACGTAATTGAGAATGCTTACTATATGACATAAGAAGACTATATGTGCCTTGGTTTTTCATTTTTTGATTTTTTTAAAATTCTTATGCCCATTTGAATCTTGGCCAAATCCTAGGTTTGACCATGGTTCAAACAAATTTAAATCACGAATATAAAAATTAAGCATCTATCCTTCTTATTAGTCACTCCAAAATGTAAATCTTGGGAGGGTTCTTGAAATTTGCATGTTTGAAACCAAAAACCAATTCTCTTCATGCATGCTTCATAAGACAGAGTTTAGGGTTAGGGGTAGATATACACATGATTTTCTGGTTTGAATATGTGCTTTGGTTTTTCATTTTTCTGATTTTTTTTAATTTTCCGCCCATTCGAATCTCTGTCAAATCGTAGGTTTGACCAAGATTTAGACAAGTTTAACACGTGAAAACGAATAAGTAAGCATGGATCCTTCTTAGTCACTCCAAAATGTACCAATTGATAGATGTGTTAACTTTGCTTCATGGAAAAATTAATGTCATGTAAATGAGTTAACTTGGATTTCCTACCCTTGAATCCATAGGAAACTTTGTTCTAATGCACTATAATAATCAACCGAGTTTTTACACCAACAGGTCTGTCACTTACGTGTGGTGCCCATGCGTGAGGTCCCGCACTTCAGTGACCACAAGTCACGTGCAATAGGTCCGCAAACTCCCAGCCATTTTCTTTGTCAAGAGAAGACGCATCAGGATGCGTATTGGAAGTCTCTGGGTCCTTCAGCATCCTTCGGTTGTCCCTCTCACAAAAAGAACAAATCTCTCTCATTCTCGGCCTCGCTCGACTCGCTCGCTCGCTCGCACCTCCTGCTCACTGACAAACCCTGCACAACAGTCAACATCATCACCCGAAAAAGGGGAGACACCATAATGCTCTCCCTTCTTCTCTCCTTCCGAGTGATCCCTCTTCCTCCGAGTTTCACTCGACGGGCAAACACATATGTGCTGCATAGTAATAATAAAAAGGTAGAAAAATCGACCTACGAATCTATAATTAAATAGGTTAAACTAGGGTTTTGCCCAGTACTACAGATCAAGGTTCAAAAAAATCCAACTACGGGGTTCGAACAACCCCATTTCTAATCAAAGATTTTTTTCAACGTCATCCAAATGGCCTCAAACTATAGCATGGGCAGATCCAGACTATAGCCAAGGGGGGCAGCTGCCCCCACTCAATTTTCTGAAATCTTGTAATATGTTAAGCTAAAGGCTGGTTTGCCCGCACTTAGAAATGATATTTGCACCACTTATCATATGTTTGCCCATTTGAATCTTGTCAAATCCTATATTTGACCAAGATAATTTAAACAAGTTTAAAACATGAAAATGAAAAGGGAAGCTTGTATCCTTCTTAGTCACTCTAAAATGAAGTTTTGGGAGGTTTTTGAAATTTCCATGTTTGAAACCCAAAACCACTTCTCTTCATGCTTGACTTCATAAACATGAAAATGAAGACTTTTGCTAACGGAGGGAGTAAGCACTCTTGCTATCAAAAGTACCAAACGATGCATACCAAAATGATTTTTTAGAGGAATACTAGTTCGGATTATATAATTTTATATTAGCAGGCCAAATCGAACCCCGTAGTTGGATTTTCAGAAATTGATCCGTAGTACTGGGCAAAACCCTAGTTTAGCTTATTTAATAATAGATTCGTAGGTCGATTTTTTTACGTTATTATTATTATTACTAGGCAGCACATGTGTTTGCCCGTCCAGTGAAACTCTTTCATTTCATTTTTCTTTTCCGCAAGGTCGGGAGTCGGAGGAAGAGGGATCACACGGGAGGAGACGAAGGGAGAGCAGTCACGGGGCCCCACTTATTTATGGTGTCTAGATTTTTTCGGGTGATGCTGACTGTTGTGCAGGGTTGTCAGTGCGCAGGGGGTGCGAGCGAGCGAGGCCGAGAATGAGAGAGAGATTTTTTTTAGAGGGACAACCGAACGATCCTGAAGGACCCAGATTTTCCAATACGCATCAGAGCACACGGTTCTGACGGGACACAAAATAAACAGGAAATTATGTCTAAATCCCTAAGATTTACATGGTAGACCCCAGGCTGAAGGCAAGAAATGCGATCGGGTCCTTAACAGCCACCGTCCGGATTGATCCTCGTCGGAGCCGGGCACGAACAACTTGGCGCGACCAAATCGGCATGGCTACAGAGCCTGCACACCATGGCCTCCGAGCTGAGCTAGAAACGCCCTGCCAAAACCGGCAGCCAACGGAGGTGGATAATTGGAGAGATGGAGAGAGAGAGAGAGTCTTGATGCCTCTCTCTTGACAAAGAAGATGGCTTCGAGTTTGCCTACCTAGCGTACATGACTTGTGCTCACTGAAGTGTGGGACCTCACGCATGGGAACCACACGTAAGTGACAGACTTGTTGCTCTAATAACTCGGGTGATTATTATATTGTATTAGTACATAGTTTCCTATGGATCCTTCTTAGTCACTCCAAAATGAAGCTTTTGGGAGGTTTTTGAAATTTCCATGTTTGAAACCAAAAACGACTTCTCTTCATGCATGCTTGACTTCATAAGACAAAGTTTAGCTAGGGGTATGGGGTAGATACATGATTTTCCTGGTTTGAATATGTCTAGAACTTGTTTATCAACTTAATTGAATGCTTACTATATGACATACGAAGACTATGTGCCTTGTTTTTCCATTTTTTTGAATTTTTTTCTAAAATTTGTATACCCATTTGAATCTTGGTCAAATCCTAGGTTTCACCAAGATTTGAATAAGTTTAAAACATGAATATGAAAATGTAAGCATGTATGCTTCTTAGTCACTCCAGAATGAAGCTCTTGGGAGGGTTTTTGAAATTTCCATGTTCGAAACCAAAAACAACATATCTTCATGCTTGACTTCGTGAAACAGAGTTTAGGGTTAGGGGGAAGATACATGATTTTTCTTGTTTGGATATGTCTAGACCTTGTTTATCAACTTAATTGAATGCTTACTATATGACATAAGAAGACCTTGGTTTTTCATTTATTTTTTTTGAAATTTTATGCCCATTTGAATCTTTTGGTCAAATCCTAGGTTCAACCAAGATTTAAACAAGTTTAAGACATGAAAATGAAAAGGGAAGCCTGCATCCTTCTTAGTCACTCTAAAATGATTTTTTAAGAGGTTTTTGAAATTTCCATGTTTAATTTGAAACCCAAAACCACTTCTCTTCATGATTGACTTCATAAGACAGAGTTTAGGGTTAGGGGTAGATACGTACATACATGATTTTTTCTGGTTTGAATATGTCTAGACATTTTGTTTATCAACTTTAATGCTTTACTATATGATCGACATAAGAATGTTATGTGCTTTGGTTTTTCATTCTTTTGATTTTTTATGAATTTTTATGCCCATTTGAATCTTGGTCAAATCCTAGGTTTGACAATGATTTAAACAAGTTTAAAACATGAATATGAAAATTAAGCATCTATCCTTCTTAAGTCACTCCAAAATGTAACTCTTGGGAGGGTTTTTGAAATTTCCATGTTTGAAACCAAAAACCACTTCTCTTCATGCATGCTTGACTTCATAAAGACAGAGTTTAGGGTTAGGGGTAGATATATACATGATTTTCTAGTCTGAATATGTCTAGACCTTGTTTATCAACTTGAATGCTTACTATATATATGACATAAGAATGCTATGTCCTTTGTTTTTTCATTCTTTTGATTTTTTCCTGAAATTTTATGCCCATTTGAATCTTTTGGTCAAATCCTAGGTTTGACCAAGATTTAAACAAGTTTAAAACATGAAAATGAAAAGGAAAGCCTGCATCCTTCTTAGTCACTCTAAAATGAATTTTTTAAGAGGTTTTTGAAATTTCCATGTTTAATTTGAAACCCAAAACCACTTCTCTTCATGATTGACTTCATAAGACAGAGTTTAGGGTTAGGGGTAGATACGTACATACATGATTTTTTCTGGTTTGAATATGTCTAGACATTTTGTTTATCAACTTTAATGCTTTACTATATGATCGACATAAGAATGCTATGTGATGTGGTTTTTCATTCTTTTGATTTTTTATGAATTTTTATGCCCATTTGAATCTTGGTCAAATCCTAGGTTTGACAATGATTTAAACAAGTTTAAAACATGAATATGAAAATTAAGCATCTATCCTTCTTAAGTCACTCCAAAATGTAACTCTTGGGAGGGTTTTTGAAATTTCCATGTTTGAAACCAAAAACCACTTCTCTTCATGCATGCTTGACTTCATAAGACAGAGTTTAGGGTTAGGGGTAGATATATACATGATTTTCTAGTCTGAATATGTCTAGACCTTGTTTATCAACTTGAATGCTTACTATATATATGACATAAGAATGCTATGTCCTTTGTTTTTTCATTCTTTTGATTTTTTCCTGAAATTTTATGCCCATTTGAATCTTTTGGTCAAATCCTAGGTTTGACCAAGATTTAAACAAGTTTAAAACATGAAAATGAAAAGGGAAGCCTGCATCCTTCTTAGTCACTCTAAAATGAACTTAATTGAGAATGCTTACTATATGACATAAGAAGACTATGTGTGCCTTGGTTTTTCATTTTTTGATTTTTTTTAAATTCTTATGCCCATTTGAATCTTGGCCAAATCCTAGGTTTGACCATGGTTTAAACAAATTTAAATCACGAATATAAAAATTAAGCATCTATCCTTCTTATTAGTCACTCCAAAATGTAAATCTTGGGAGGGTTCTTGAAATTTGCATGTTTGAAACCAAAAACCACTTCTCTTCATGCATGCTTGACTTCATAAGACAGAGTTTAGGGTTAGGGGTAGATATACACATGATTTTCTAGTTTGAATATGTCTAGACCTTGTTTATCAACTTGAATGCTTACTATATATATGACATAAGAATGCTATGTCCTTTGTTTTTTCATTCTTTTGATTTTTTCCTGAAATTTTATGCCCATTTGAATCTTTTGGTCAAATCCTAGGTTTGACCAAGATTTAAACAAGTTTAAAACATGAAAATGAAAAGGGAAGCCTGCATCCTTCTTAGTCACTCTAAAATCAACTTAATTGAGAATGCTTACTATATGACATAAGAAGACTATATGTGCCTTGGTTTTTCATTTTTTGATTTTTTTAAATTCTTATGCCCATTTGAATCTTGGCAAAATCCTAGGTTTGACCATGGTTTAAACAAATTTAAATCACGAATATAAAAATTAAGCATCTATCCTTCTTAGTCACTCCAAAATGTAAATCTTGGGAGGGTTCTTGAAATTTGCATGTTTGAAACCAAAAACCACTTCTCTTCATGCATGCTTGACTTCATAAGACAGAGTTTAGGGTTAGGGGTAGATACATACATGATTTTCTAGTCTGAATATGTCTAGACCTTGTTTATCAACTTGAATGCTTACTATATATATGACATAAGAATGATATGTCCTTTGTTTTTTCATTCTTTTGATTTTTTCCTGAAATTTTATGCCCATTTGAATCTTTTGGTCAAATCCTAGGTTTGACCAAGATTGAAACAAGTTTAAAACATGAAAATGAAAAGGGAAGCCTGCATCCTTCTTAGTCACTCTAAAATCAACTTAATTGAGAATGCTTACTATATGACATAAGAAGACTATGCGTGCATTGCTTTTTCATTTTTTCATTTTTTTAAATTCTTATGCCCATTTGAATCTTGGTCAAATCCTAGGTTTGACCATGGTTTTAACAAATTTAAATCATGAATATAAAAATTAAGCATCTATCCTTCTTAATTAGTCACTCCAAAATGTAACTCTTGGGAGGGTTTTTGAAATTTGCATGTTTGAAACCAAAAACCACTTCTCTTCATGCATGCTTGACTTCATAAGACAGAGTTTAGGGTTAGGGGTAGCTAGATACATGATTTTTTGGTTTGATAATGTATAGACCTTGTTTATCAACTTCATTGAATGCTTACTATATGACATAAGAATAATATGTGCACTGGTTTTTCATTTTATCGATTACTTTTTGAATTTTTATCCCCATTTGTTGAATCTTGGTCAAATCCTAGGTTTGACCAAGTTTAAAACATGAATATGAAAAAGTAAGCCTGTATCGATCCTTCTTAGTCACTCCAAAATGAAGCTCGTGGGAGGTTTTTGAAATTTCCATTATTTTTCTTGTTTGAATATGTCTAGACCTTGTTTATCAACTTGAATGCTTACTATATGACATACAAAGACTATGTGCTTTGGTTTATGATTTTGTTGTTGAATTTTTATGCCCATTTAAATCTTGGTCAAATCCTAGGTTTGACCATGACTTAAACAAGTTTAAAACATGAATATGAAAAAGTAAGCATGTATCCTTCTTAGTCACTCCAAAATGAAGCTCTTAATTAGTAGGGTTTTTGAAATTTCCATGTTTGAAACCAAAAACCACTTATCTTCACCATGCATGCTTGACTTCATAAGACGGAGTTTAGGGTTAGAGGTAGATACATGATTTTTCAGGTTTAATATGTCTAGACCTTGTTTATCCATTTAATTGAATGCTTATTATATGACATATATAAGATGACCTTGGTTTTTCATTTTTTTTTGAATTTTTATGCCCATTTGAATCTTGGTCAAATCCTAGGTTTGACCAAGATTTGAACAAGTTTTAAACATGAATATGAAAAGGTAAGCATGTATGCTTCTTAGTCACTCCAAAATGAAGCTCTTGGGAGGGTTTTTGAAATTTCCGTGTTTGAAACCAAAAACCACATCTCTTCATGCTTGACTTCATAAGACAGAGTTTAGGGTTAGGGGTAGCCACATACATGATTTTTCTGGTTTGAATATGTCTAGACCTTGTTTATCAACTTAATTGTATGCTTATTATATGACATAAGAATACTATGTGCATTGGTTTTTCATTTTATTGCTTTTTTTGAATTTTATCCCATTTGTTGAATCTTGGTCAAATCCTAGGTTTGACCAAGATTTAAACAAGTTTAAAACATGAATATGAAAAGTAACATGCATCGATCCTTCTTAGTCACTCCAAAATGAAGCTCGCAGGATGTTTTTGAAATTTCCATGATTTTTCTGGTTTGAGTATGTCTAGACCTTGTTTATCAACTTGAATGCTTACTATATGACATACACAGACTATGTGCTTTGGTTTTTGATTTTTTTTGAATTTTTATGCCCATTTGAATCTTGGTCAAATCCTAGGTTTGACCATGACTTAAACAAGTTTAAAACATGAATATGACAAAGTAAGCATGTATCCTTCTTAGTCACTCCAAAATGAAGCTCTTGGGAGGGTTTTTGAAATTTCCATGTTTGAAACCAAAAACCACTTCTCTTCACCATTCATGCTTGACTTCATAAGACAGAGTTTAGGGTTAGGGGGTAGATACATGAATTTTCAGGTTTAATATGTCTAGACCTTGTTTATCAACTTAATTAAATGCTTATTATATGACATAAGAAGACCTTGGTTTTTCATTGTTTTTATTGAATTTTTATGCCCATTTGAATCTTGGTCAAATCCTAGGGTTGACCAAGATTTGAACAAGTTTAAAACATGAATATGAAAAAGTAAGCATGTATGCTTCTTAGTCACTCCAAAATGAAGCTCTTGGGAGGGTTTTCGAAATTTCCATGTTTGAAACCAAAAACCACATCTCTTCATGCTTGACTTCATATGACAGAGTTCAGGGTTACCGGAAGATACATGATTTTTCTGGTTTGAATATGTCTAGACCTTGTTTATCAACTTAATTGAATGCTTACTATATGACATAAGAAGACTATGTGCCTTGGTTTTTCATTTATTTCGATTTATTTTGATTTATTTTGAATTTTATGCCCATTTTTATGCCCATTTAAACAAGTTTAAATCATGAATATGAATAATTAATCACTCCAAAATGTAGCTCTTGGGAGGGTTTTTGAAATTTCCATGTTTGAAACCAAAAACCACTTCTCTTCATGCATGCTTGACTTCATAAGACAGAGTTTAGGGTTTGGGGTAGACAGCACGCGCCGACGCGTGGACGCAATTTATTCTCTGTCCCCCTGACATGCACTTGCCACTGTCTTCAACAGTCTGACACGAGCAGTGAAGCTTTTATTGGAGCCCAGCGGAGAGGGCCTCCATTTCTCGAGCGGTAGCGAGGTGACATGCACCCCGTGTGACATGCGGCCTAAATCCAAATTGAAACATTGCGAAAAAATCTGAAATAAATCATGCACGTTCACAGCACATATTAAGATAACCCCTAAAAATTTCAGATCAAAATTCGAAATATGCATCGAGAAACAAAAAAGAGAAACTCAGATGTGAATAGTCTACATAGAAACTCAGATTTGAATTCGGGAACTATTCATGACAGATTTCTCTTTTTTTTTTCTCGATGTATGTTTTGAATTTTGATCTGAAATTTTTAGGGGTTATTTCAATATGTGATGTGAACATGCATGATTTTTTCCAGATTTGTTCGCAATGTTTAAATTTGAATTTAAACCGCATGTCACACGGTGACATGCAATAGGTGCATGTCACCTGATCTGCGGTGACGCTGGGGCTAAAAAGAAGATTTTTTTTCTCCATCAAGTCAATGAAAAAAATACCCCTTTTTCACCGTGCGCCACCTGAGGAGCAGTTCGACCGGGGAGTATCTGTTATCGGGTACCGTCGTCGCCCTCCTCCTCCCCACCTCATTTCCTCCACTGTTTCACATATTTTAGCTTCTATTTATGCGGTGCCGTGGAGGTGGGGGTCTGGTCGTCACCCTCCTCCTCCCCACCTCATTTCCTCCACTGTCTCGCAACTCCTTTGATCTACTACTCCTATCCATATACATGCCACTCAAATGGATGTATTTGTAGATACATCCATTGTAGTGGCAGTTAATATGGACCGGAGGAAGTACAAATAATATGAGGCATGTTTTGGAGTTGGCCCTGTTTAGTAGAGTTTACAATGAAGAGTTTACATCTTTCTACCACCATTATTTTTGATTTAGCTTGTCTTTTGTGCCCACCATTTTATCGAGCAGGGTTAATGCAAGATCCATAGCATACTATCTTGTCACATTTTTTTGGCGGAGTGCATCGTCTCATGGCGAGCTAGCGACTTTGCCTAATAGAGTTTTTTTTGTTGAACTACATTTTTTGGATTTTCCCATTTTATTTGTGCACAAGCTATGAGCCGCCCGCAATTCAGCACCATATATTGGCGGGATTTTCTAGTTCAATTGTTTTGTACTAGGATATTAGCAGGATGCTATCTTCTAGGGCTTTCATTTCCCCTATATCCAGCCACACCCACGGACAAGCAAGGGCCTCTCTCCCTACCTCGCTCCTAGTCCATCTCGCTCCCTCTCAGTCCTCCATCCGTAGCCGACATCCACCGCGCCGGAGCCAGCTCAGCGACGCCATCAACCACACTCCGTCCGCTTCGTCGGATCTGCTTCCCCGACTCACTGGTTCATCGTACCGGCCGGCGAGATCGGTACACAAAGCGCCACCATGATCCACCGAACCAAACCGAACGGCCAACGCGCCACCTCCCCAGTCGACCAAGGTTGAACACTTTGTCCGGCAGCTTTTGTTATGTATTTGATTTCCGAGACTAGTTTATTGCTTGCTTCCACTGCTTGTTATTAGCATCTGTTTTTTTTTGTAATGCCTGCTAGATATTCCACTCGAGAATGCCTACGAAGAATCTCGGAGGCAAAATATCTTGCAGAATAAGATAATTGCAGCCTCGATCGGCATACTGTGGAATGGGACAAAATCACCGCACCCCAAGTCGTTGCCGAGATTTTCACCCGTGTGATGTGCCGCCAAAAGGACGATCCCGTGGGGCTGCTGCTGAAGAAGGTATTTAGCCGCACTGCTCAAATTTCATATGTGTTGTTTGCTGATTGATTTGATGAACTTTGATTTGCAGCAGCTAGCCACTGCTCATGTTCCTAACAAAGACAGTGAGCGCGCCAGTGATGCAGACATTGGTAGAAAGGAGGCGGGATTTGGTCCTATTGTTCTAGCGAGCAATCATTTGAGGGGGCACCTAGGATCAGCACATCTGGATCCTCCTGAGCTCAACATTAAGGAGGTAATTTTATAATAGTGTTTTAAACATGACATAATCTAATGTACTAAAAGAGATCAAACTGTCAACAGGAGTGGAGTGGTATAGATGGTAGAGATATAGATATAGATTTCAGATTTCCTAATTTTTTCTTCAAAATAGGGTCGCCCCGGCCTCTGCATCCAAATGATGCACCCACCCTTTTATTGCAATGTTTTAGACTCCATTTAAGGTTTAGAAACTCATGGGTTGCTCAAAGTGGTGACATGAATCAACCAACATATTTCCTTTTAATCTGCTGATTGATTTAATGCATGGCAAATCGCAGAAGCAAGTGACTGCTCATGTCCCTGCCAAGTAGCATTGTAGCACAGATGTCCAGAGTTCCAGTGATGCAAACGTTTGTAGGAAAAAAACAGAAGGATGTGGCACTGGGGAAGCTAAGATTAGGCGTCTTCAAAAGGACTTGGATGTGGCCACTTGGCGGAACAAAGAAATGAACCGAGGATGGAATTCTACAATTCAAGATGGCCTACATGCTGTTGCTGATCTGCAGAAGCTAGTGGCTGGCAACTTGGTTACCGCTTTGGCTGATGCAGATGTCCATGAGATCAACTGGATGATCTTGGAACAGGTGAAAGCATGAGCAGAAACTCTGCACTCATCTTTGCAGGTAGATGATTTTCAAAGGGTGATGCAAGAGCCGCTATATGAATAGATTCTTGTTTCAGTTGATGATGTCCCTGGTTCCTTTGTTTACTTATGTGCTGGTAGTACTTAGGGGAACTAGCTTGTACAAGTAATTATTTTCCGATAAAGTTGTACAAGTAAATGGCACATGCTTCGCATGTTTGACCAATTAAGTTAAAAAGCTTCACAAAATCCTGCTATCATGTAGGCGGGCTTGCATTGGCTTTCAACCCAAGTGACTGTTGACTGCAATCTGTAATATGTACCCCTCTGTTGCACTTAATGGTATCCAAGCCCTTGGGCCCCCCTCCTTTGTTAAAAAAAGATCGAATTCTTATTGCATCGAAGTTATTTCACTAAAAAAAAGAGCTCTCACGTGCAAGGCACGTGCAATTTACTAGTATATACTACTACTAGTAGAGATGTTACACCTAGACATTAGAGATTTGTTTGTTTTAAAGATATTTTTAATTTTGTACAAGATGGAAAATATAACTTTAGCAAATTCCTAGTATTTTTCATGGTCGATGTAAAAAAAGTATTTTTCATGGTTGATGTAAAAAAACAAGTTTTTTTCATGGTCGATGTAAAAAAAGAGAGAAAACATGTCTCATAAAAAGCCTTATGGTTAGCACAAATTTTTTTACGGAGTAACTCTTTTTTACATAGCCCAAATTACTATTCGATTTTCCATTGAAATATTTTATGTGTATATAGCAAGCGAAGAAGTACACATGCATTTTTCGTTTTATTCTTTCTTGACATTTCAAAATGTATAGAAGATGAATTTCGAAATAAAGAGATCATATGCACCCAAGAACCAACAAGCATATCCCCTTGACCCCGAACCTACTCAGGGCCCTTTTGTTGTGGCTTTTTTTGGCTTTTTGGCTTTTGGATTTTGGAAGCCATAAACAAAGATCCTATTCTTTTGGCTTCTAAATAGGTGCTTTTTTTGGCTTTTGCCAAAGCCAAAAAGACAAAAAAAAACCACAACAAAAGGGCCCTCAGCTTCAGACCTGGGATTTCGTAGGCTAGGGTTCCACAGTTTTCCACCAACCAGTAATAATTTCAACTCTGCCCCAAAATTCCCGCCGAAATCCCCCCGCTTCCAAAATTCAAAGCGATGTGAAATAAGTACAGTGCCGATCTTATCCCCCCGGACCGCTCAATTCAGACCTATCACCGGCGGCGCCGAACCCCGCATCTCTCTCTCACGCTTCCACCTTGCATGACCCACCGGATCATCTCACACGCCGGCGCCGGCGCCGGCCCACTGTCCCATTCCCACACCAGCACTACTGCCTTCTCATCGGCCACCGTAGTGACCGACGACGTTCCACCGTCTCCCTTGCTTTTTAGCAAGCCGGAGTAGCTTCCACCTCCCCCCACCCCCACCGACGACCACTGTACCATACGAGCTCCTCCGTAGCCGACTTCCACCGCCGCCTTGTCAGCGACATTCACCATCGCTGGGTTATCGTATCTTAATCCCCGACTCCTTCCGTCCACCGGACTGGAGAGATGGGTACACAAAGCGCCTCCATTGTCCACGGCAGGAAAACAAAGCGTACACGCGCACACTCCCAAGAAGGTTGATATGGCCGCTTTCCTTATGCAGGTGATTTCGAAAAGTATTTTTTTGCTTACTTGCACCGCCATCTCATTAGCATTTTTTTGTAATGCATGCTAGATATTATTGCACTACAGAATGAATTAAAAGAGAAACGGAGACGGAAGATATGTAGCAGATTTGCAAGCCGTGTGGGCACAAACATCTGTAACGCTATTGCCTCTAGTGCAAACCTGAACAAAATCGGAGAAGAACCCTTTCCCCTCCCCAAAGATAAAGAACAATGTTATGATTCACAATTTGATCCTGCTGAGCCTCTTGGAGAGCTGACTCAGGAAGATGCCTTGCCTGACCATTCTCCTCAACCCCACCAGGTGATTTCTGTTTTTTTACTTGGAGATATCTGTTGCAACTTCCATGTGTTGTATACTTGTATCCTGAATCCCACCAAACATGTTCACATGCCACCTCTAGGTCTCCTTAACGCATCATATATATGTTTCAGCATGCACGTCATCCTTTACTGTTCTTCATTCTATTCCATTTGCATATCATCATATATGGGACTTCTGTAGACTGAAATATCGTTTATGTGTGCTAGGAATCTGCAGCTTCAAGTAAGAATTTCGCAGGAACCACCAATGAGAGGAAGACCTTTCAACAGCAATTGAATCAGTGATAGAACAGCTGCAACCAAAAAAGAAATCTGCTTCTGCTACTAGACAGTCTCAGCGATTCATGGCACTAGCTGAAGAAAATAACGCAAATGCTAAGAGTACTGAAATAAAAAAACGTGGTGAACACCCCAAGCGGTTGAATCAGCCACCTGTTACCAATCCATTCAACCAGCGACAATCGATAGCGAGAACCGGTTTCACAAGAACTTCTCAGCCACAATTGGCAGCAGAACCGGTTCCACAAGAACTTCTCAGCCACAATTGGCGGCAGAACCGATTTCCACAGCAACTTCTCAACCACAATTGGCAGCGAACCAGTTTCCACGGCAACTTCTCAGCCACAATTGGGATCAGCGATAGCTGTGGTAGGAAATACTGCCCAAGGACACACTTTGTACAGTCCCACCGACACAACCACAACTGGCCAAACACTGCTAGCACATCAACAAACTGTTGATGATCTCCCACTGACCCATATTAGTCCTACCATATACAACTCCCCTGAGGATGAGCCCCACACCGAAGAAGGTACATTTTCCAATGCTTATAGTTTCATTCTCCGTTATAAAGTTATACTTTATGATAGCTTGATGTAATGCTTAACTTTGTAGTTGCACCACGATCAAGAAAAACGAGGGGCCCAACAGTAGGGAAAATGTTCGCAGCTAAGCTTCTTTGGGAAGGAATCAAGATTTCGCCTTTCATCTATCGTAGGTGGCGAAGGCCACTGGACCCGAGAAAGAATCTTGTAAATTAGCATCGGATGTAGGAATTTTCGTCAGGAATGAAATTCCTATCTTCCCAACATGGAAAGAGCACGTAGACACCTCTGCGCATTTTGAAAAATTAGTGCACAGGTTACACATAAGTCATCTTTCTCTTGGTAATGTTACTCATACTAGTATACCACATTGGCACGTCCCGTTCCTTCTAGCTTGTTGTTGGCTATACGTATATCGCACCAACGGTTTATATTGTTGTGAACAGTTAAAGTTCGAGTTTGATGAGGACCAAGAGGAAGTAAAGCATGTTCTCAACAGTCTATTCTCAAAGCTATGCAACGCCGATCGCATGAGGCTAAAGAAGAAATACTTCACTGGAAAGATTATCGGGAGTGTTCCAACTAGATCTCCTCTTAAGCAAATGACTGACAAACAAAGGTGGGAGATCTTGTGAAGCACTGGTCTGATCCAAAGAATATGGTATGATTTGTAAGACTGAGACCAGATCACATCTTGGATTCTTATTTATAGCAGTGTCTCACTAGTATCCTTTTTGCAGAATTTGGCTAAACAGAATCAGAAAAACCGCGGTGAACTACTTTTACCTAGCCGTACGGGATCTCGTAACCTTATAGTGCACATTCGGCAAAAAAGTAAGGACATGTTGTTTTATACTGCTATTTAGAAATATTTTAGTAAAAGATCATGCAGAGTATATACACCAGTGTGCAGCTTATATTATGATCCTCCATTTCAACCAAGTTATTCGATTTATAAATGGTAGTACTAAAATACAGATGTTACATAATGCAAGTAAAAGGGAACCAAACAAAGAGATGACTCTGCCAGAGATTTTTGAAGCATGCCAGAAGAACAAACTTGAAGTGATTGGAGAAGTCGCACAGAGTGTTCTTGTAAGTCTTCTCTAAGATTGAACTTTTGTGACGACTCACATCCCAACTTGTAGGAGTAGTAAAGTACATGTCAATATGATATTATAGATGTTTATTAAAATTCATGTGATGTGAATCAGACATGCCAAACTGTAGGAATAAAAGTAGGTCATACACATGATAAATCTACTATCAGCAAGTTTCTCTGTAGTAACTATCATGTTTACACATGTGTACGAACTGAATTTTTTGCAGGAAGATATGAAATTAGAGATGGCAAAACCCGGTAAAAGTGGTCTGGAAAAACCGATGAAGAATGTGTGAAGGCATTTTCCATGGCAATAAAAAAGAAAGGCATTGCCAAAAACACTTTCTTACGGAATGCTGGACTGGTGAAGTGCAAGTCCATGTCCAAGTCAAAGTATTTGCATGCTCAAGTTCTAGAGGAGCAACTCCAAGTAGAACGAGCTGCATCAGCTGCGCTAAGACTAGAAGTCGACAATTTTAGAACGATAGCAGCACAGAAGGAGGCCCTACTGGAGCAGGTTAGGAATGCTAGTAAGTAGTAAGAAGAGTATCTGCTAGATAATTGGAGATGAACGGGGACAGCGTGGCAGGTCAGTATCTTGGTCTTGTAAAATGGTTCCTTAGTCTGAGCATATTTCGTAGGTGCATTTATCTGCAATTGCTATGATCTTGGTGGTCATTTCCTTGTTGTGATGTGGATTTTTTTGAACCTAACCACTGCTGATTGTTAATATTATAAGTGGATTACCTAGCTCTTTCTATCAGTTCTGACTTGTGGTTCCGTTGGCTTGTGGATGAAGCTTTGACATGGTATCAGAGCCCATAGTCTCAAGTTCGAGTCATCGCTTTCGCAAACCTTCTCTTCTCTTCTCCCGGTCTAGCCCTTTCTGTCAGTTTGGACTTTTTGTTGCGTTGGCTATGTTGAGATGTATAAAGTGGATTGCCTAGCCCTTTCCATCAGTTCGTACTTTTGGTCGCGTTGGCTAGTGCATTAAAGCTTGACACTGATGATTTTCTGTGATCCATTGATTTCCAGCTTTCTACATATAGCCCAGGTCTAGAAGCTTGTCAACTGGTCTAGTTCATTCATTGATGTATTGAGTGCAATGAACGGAACAGTGGCTTCTCCTTTGTGTTTTCTTTGCAACTCAACATGTTCATTCGTGTAGAGGCGAGTTGTGAACAGAGATACTTATGTATGCTACAGTACCAAATTTCGACTGCATATAATCAATAGCTTAACAACCGTCTAATTCACAATCTCGAAACTGTAGCATTTAGTACCTCCTGCCTATCGAATACAATAATTTTACACACTGAAATATTTTGTACGCGTTTTGAATTGGAGAACATGGGAACCGACTTTGATTCTGATTATGACTTGATGTGACCCTAGACTCGTTTTGGCGCGCGCAGTTCCCGAGCGAATCAAATGAATTTTGACCGTTCTATTAAAAAAGAGAACTTTGACCGTTGGATCAAGCGTTGGAGAACTGATGTGCCAACGGCCAATAATTGCTTGTGCATCATGGTGATGGCTTATCTGATTTCAAAAACTGAGATTTTTTCTATATATAGTGGATAGGTGGACAAATATAGATATAGATGGACAGATATAGATATAGCTTCGACTGTAGCCACACTCAAACTCAAAATCAGTTGAGCTGCAAAACCACTAGCCAATTAAGTCCGAAATATTTCAGAGGCATTTTTTAACTGCAGTTCGGAGGACATGGGAGTAACTGATTTTGTTTGTGATAATGGCATGATATGACCGCTGGGAATAAATGCCTGAGCAGAGCTACTTCGCATGGTCTACCATTTTTATATTAGACTAGTCATAGTGGTAAGTACTACCTCCGTCCCAAGGAATAAGGCCCACGCGTATTCCAAGACGAACTTTGACAATAAAAATTGAGCAACACAATCTTGATTATATTATATGTAATTAATATCGTTGGATTCGTATTGAAAAGCACTTTCTAATGATGCTAATTTCATACAAACAATCTTTATATATTTAAAGTAATTCTTTGTCAAACAAAAATCACTTTCTATTGATGCTAATTTCATACCCACTATAGGAATAATATCATGTAGTAGTATCATAGTCATGCTATATTTATTATTTTTTAGAATCTCAATGCCAATTTGTGTACAAGATTTGTTTATCATTAACTTTTCTCGTTGTTTGCGCTATGATACAGTATCTACCTATGTTACTCTAATCTCCTCTCTCCTACTTAATTAGCTGCCACATGAGCATTTTTGTGAGACCAATGCGCATGATACTAGCACTATGGCTAGCCTTAGTATTACTACTCCTGGAGTAGTATATTTCTCTCGTGTACTTGGCTATTTTCGGGAATAAATAACAAACGGTGGGGTTTTCCCCTCCGTCCACCTCCAAAAATAATATTAGTATTATATTACTTGGACCATAGTCATAATCAAAATCAAATTTCAGTTCGTCGGCAAAATGTCCCGCCAATCCTGAAATATTTCAGACGCGTTTTCAATGGGATTTTGAAGATAGATAGTGATCATTGTAACCGATATTCAAGGTGATGATGATTTGATGTGTAACTCGGCCTTCAACATAGTACTAGTACGGTCTTAAAATTTATTGTTATTATATTTGGTCCTTAGCCAAATTCAATATCTCAATACTGTTGTAAAACTTCCTGCCCACTAAATACAAATGTTTCAGACGCTTCCAAATTCCCATTCTACCCTCGTAAAATGACATCAATGTCCATGTATAAGTCGGTTGGTGGGGGGTCTGCCCGTCATTTTTTCGATCACCGCATCCCTTGCCAAGGAAACTCCTCGAAAATCCAAAATTGAAAATCGCTCTCAAGCGCTACAATCTCCCGCCAATAAATTCCAAAATATTCGCTAAGCGTTTTCAAATTTAAGTTTTTTTAGGAGATAGTACATGGGAACTGATTTCGGTTGTGATTATGACTTGATGTGACTGTAGGCCTTGGATTCTTGAACAGAGGCACTACGCCGGTCTACCACTTTTCTAATACTAATATTGCTTCTACTGTAGGAAAGTTCAAAATCTCAGTCGAGAGGCAAAACCCCCCCGCAAAATGAATCCGGAATATTTCAGACGCGTTTTTGGATTGAACTTTGAAAGAACTTGGGTGTAAATGATTTTATGATGATGGCTTGATGTGACCCCTGGCCTTTTTTTGCTGAACAGGGCTACAAAGTAGCATGGTCTACTCCTGGCCTTATATATTACAATCACGAGTGTATTACTTGCACCATAGCCGTATTCAAAATCAATTTTCAGTCAAGCTGCAAAATCTCCAACCAATCCTGAAATAAAGGGCTTTTCAAAATGGATTTTCAAGATACATCATAATTATGATCGTGGTAACCGATTTTCAACGTGATGATGACTTGATGTGACATTTGGCCGTACTAGTACGGTCTCATATTTTTGTATTACTTGGACTGTAGCCAAATTCGAAATCTCATTCCAGCGGCAAAACTTCCCGCCCGAAAAATACAAATATTTCACACGCTTCTAACTTCCCATTCTACCCTCATAAAGATGACAACAATGTCCATGTATAAGTCGGTTGGTGGGGGGTCTACCCATCATTTTTTTCGATCACCACCTCCCTAGCCCCGGAAACTAACCAAAAAAAAATCATTTCCCTCAGTCTCTCCTCTGAGACCACACCCACCGGAACTTCCCAAGTCCCTCTCTCTCCCACCTCCACGACCACCGCACCGGAACATCCCCGCCGGACTTCCCTGGCCTACCCGAGGCCTCGCGATCCTCGTCATCCGGCTGCCTGCCGGAGCTGCTTCATCGACGCCGTCATCAAACGGACCGGATCATCCCCGCCGAACCTCGAAACCATATGCTCATCCAGCAGTCTACCGCAGTCGCTTCAGCTGAGGTATCGTTCACCCCATCAGAGCCGCTTCGCCGGATCCGTCGTCCACCGCATCGGATCTTGCTCACCGACACCGTTGTGCATGGACCGGATCTGCTTCACCGGCGCCGTGCAAGATCTAAACTCTTCTACTGTCGCTTTTCTATTGCTTGCCTGCAAGTTCTTGTTTAATCTTGGGGGAACCTGTTTCTGCTAACGACGCGCCATTACGTTTTTGCAGATGAGAGGAGTAACCATGAAGTGTAATGGCCGTCTCTCCAACCCCAAGTAGCACATGTAGCGTACTTCATCACCGGATCTATCAACCCCAGGAAGATCTGCTGTGACTCCCACAGAGTGCTTCTCCTAATGTAAGTCCCTTGTTTTAGCGCCTGTTACGGGTTCAGATGCTTGTTTGTCTGAAGCTCTTTTAGTTCATTCCTAGCTATGACCGTAACACCTTGCTATTTTCTAGTTCATTGCTAACTTTAAGCGATTGAACATTTTGGTTTGCATTCCCTGCTCTGTAGATGTAGCCATCATAACTTCTATCTTGCTCAGTCATTGTTACAAAAATTATAGGTATTATAGTAACATCCTGCTATTATTTAGTTCATGGCCAATTTTAAGTAATTGCACATGTTGGTTCGCATTCCCTGCTCTATAGATTTTGCATCGTAACTTCTATATTTGGTTTACATTGCCTGCTCTGTAGATCTAGCCATCATAACTTTATCTTGCTCAGTCGTTGTTACAAAAAATATGGCCTGCTACTATGTTGTTTGTGCCAATTTTTTACTCCATGAACATGTTGGCTTGCATTCCCTGTACTACAGGTGATGCCATTGTTTTGTATCTACTTCATTGTAAGCTAACAAAGTAAGGACTTAGTTTGGCCTGCTATCACTCTGCTATCTAGCCTGTAGTACAAATAAACTTGTCATATTACTAGATAATAATTTTGCGTGCCATCTTGTTCTTCAAAAGCTGCATTATTGACTTGTTTCTCTGACTTGGCATGACGCTCACATATGGAATGCTGAACATATTGGTTTGCATTCCCTCTTATACAAGTTCACAGGTGATCCCACTATATTCTGTATCTGGTCCATCCTAAGCTCCAGCATTAACTATACTCTATGTGTTGCTCATTACAAGTTTATATCCCGAAACATCTTGATTTGCATCCCCTTCACTATAAGTTCAGGAGTATTATTTAGTTCACGGCCAAAATGAAGTAATTGCACTTGGCACATGTTGGTTCACATTCCCTCCTCTTTAGCTTTTGCCATCGTAACTTCTATTTTTGGTTTACATTCCACCTTTCTGTAGATGTAGCCATCATAACTTCATCTTGCTCGATCGTTGTTACAAAATTTATAGCCTTTGCTACTATGTTGTTCATGCCAATTTTGTACTCCCGAACATGTTGGTTTGCATGGGACTACAAGAGTAAGTCTGCTGTTTCATTCTAACATGCTCTGTTATATTGGCTGTTGGTATGCGGCATGCACTCTTTGTTTGCTTATTGTGCGCATTACAATGATCTTGTTATAACGACGAAATGATGAGTTCCAAATTCTTTGGCAAACAATATTGTAGTGTCTTTGCCTTTCCATTGTTGCTGTCTTAACTTGTAATGTCTTTTTTTCAGATATAGGTGCTGCATGGACAACTTAAAAGATTGCCGGATCGCTTCATTGTATTGCTAGGTTCAATTACCATTCAATTTCTCTGGGTTCTGTAATATTTTTTCAAAGCCGTGCAGCTGATGTAATATTTAGTTAGTTTTATAGTTCTTTCGCGCATTTTTTCTTTGTTGCTTGTGGTAAGTGAGGCTATCCGACAGAAATCATTGCTGCATAAATATTCTCAGTATCTAAATCACAAATTCCCATCCCTTAAACGGCCCAATTAACCGAAATCACATATGTGCCGGCCCGCAAAATCCCAAAGCGCCTATTATGCCGGCATATAAACAACAACTAAACGGGCTGGCCCACTTACTTATTGGGCCAGCCCACTTGATTTACGGAGGACCCCACACTCTAATTGGGCCGGCCCACTTGCTTTAAGGTGGACCCCACCCACTACTGGGCCGGCCCACTAACTAGTTGGGCCAGCCCAATTTCTTTTGTGGTGGATCCCACATACTAAATGGGCCGGCCCTTTAAGAGGAAAGTGGGACCCATCTGTGTTTTTGGCCCGGCCCACTATCTTGTTGGGCCGGCCCACTTGCTATAAGGTGGACCCTACATACTAAATGGGCCGGCCCTTTAACAGGAAAGTGGGACCCACCTGTGCTTTTGGCCCGGCCCACTATCTTGTTGGGTCGGCCCACTTGCTACATGGTGGACCCCACATACTAAATGGACCGGCCCTTTAAGAGGAAAGTGGGACCCACTTGTGTTTTTGGCCCGGCCCACTAGCGTGTTGGGCCGGCCCACTTGCTATATGGTGGACCCCACATACTAAATGGGTCGGCCCTTTAACTGGAAAGTGGGACCCACCTGTGTTTTTGGCCCGGCCCACTATCTTGTTGGGCCAGCCCACTTGCTATATGGTGGACCCCACGTACTAAATGGGCTGGCCCATTAACAGGAAAGTGGGACCCACCTGTGCTTTTGGCCCGGCCCGCTGGCTTGGTGGGCCGGCCCATTTGAACTAATGTGGACCCCACGTACTAAATGGGCTGGCCCGATAGCAGGAAAGTGGGACCCACATGCTAATTGGGCCGGCCCAATAACTTCTTGGGCCGGCCCACTTGCTTTAAGGTGGACCCCACATGGTAAATGGGCCGGCCCGATAACATGAAAGTGGGTCCCACATGTTTTGTGGGCCGGCCCTTTTGCCTGTTGACCGGTCAAAGGAGTGCATTCGGCCCGGCCCACATACTTAGTGGGCCGGCCCATTAATCTTTTGACCAGTCAACCTTAGAGGTTAGGCCCGGCCCACGTAACTAATGGACCAGCCCAGCTATATAGTTGACCGGTCAAACTAAGTCAGCTGGCCCGGCCCGCAAACTTAATGGGCCGGCCCGCTTAAGACGTGGCAGGCCTCGTGTGGGCCTACCATCTACCACGGGGTTTCAGCGGTTAACGCCGTTAACTGCCAGTTAACGGCGTCTACCACGTGTCAGTTTGCATGACGTCAGCAGTCAACGGGCTCCCGGAAACACTTCTGCAACGGTCCGATTTTCCGTGGTGGAAGGGCGCCCAAGCGCGACGGACCAAAAAAAACGTGGTAGGACTTTGCCTGACGCAGTTTCGACAACAGAACCCATATCGTCGGGTTAGGCCCATAGGCGACGAAAAATACCCCTTAGCGGACGATTTTGAGACGTTGTCTATCAGAACTTTTCTTGTAGTGTTTAATGGTGAACATCAACATGTTGATCATATAATCCATATGACTAGTGTTCAACCTTTCGGTTTTCTGTGTTCCGAGGCCATGTATTTACATGCTAGGCTCGTCAAGCAAACCCAAGTATTTCCGCGTGTGCAACATGGCTTACACCGTTGTATGTGAACGTAGAATCTATCACATCCGATCATCACGAGATGCTTCAAAACGACGAACTTTAGCAATGATGAATACGAGGGGAGAACACTTTATTATCTTGACATTAATGTGAGGGATCATCTTATAATGCTACCGCCGCGATCTAAGCAAAATAAGATGCATAAAAGGATAAACATCACATGCATGGATAATGTGATATGATATGGCCTTTTCTTCTTGTGCCTTTGATCTCCATCTCCAAATCACATGAGCAATCACCAGCATTACGCCAAGGTCCATGGCGCCGCTTCATGGTTGTCCATCACTTATAGCTACTAGAATAACTACTTGAAATAAACCTATTACATGATGAATAGACACGCAGGTCTGAACAAATTTAAAGACAACCATTAGGATCTTGCCGGTTGCCATAATACAATAATGATCATCTCATACATCAAATATAGTCATCATCACAAAGCCATATCACATCACCAAACCTTGCAAAAACAAGTTAGACGCCTCTAATTTGGTTTGCATATTTTACGTGGTTTAGGGTTTTCGAGTAAGATCTAATCTACCTAAGAACATGAACCACAACGGTGATACTAGTGTTGTCGATAGAAATAGTAAATTGAATCTTAACTATGGTGAGAGAGACAGACACCCGCAAAGCCACTTATGCAATACAAGTTGCATGTCAAGCGTGGAGCAAGTCTCATGAGACGCGGTCATATAAAGTTAGCCCGGGCCGCTTCATCCCACCATCCCGCAAGATCAAAGTACACATAACTAAATACAACAAAAGCATCAACGCCCGCAAACTCATTATGTTCTACTCGTGCAACAGATCTACGCATAGACACGGCTCTGATACCACTGAAGGGTTCGTTGCATGGAAAACAAAAAAATTCGTCCGTGAATAAGAACTAAACCAAGATCCAATCTAGGAAAATCCAATATCTAATCTATGAAGATCAAAGCAACGAGATAGATGAGAACTAACCCTCGTAGATCCAAATCCTTAACAAGATCAGATCTCGTGGTTGATGTAGACGATCGTTCCGGTGCTGCAATCTGGCACCACTTCCGTACTCGGTCGCACGTATGGTGTCGATGAAGTCCTTCCTCTCCCCGTTCCAAGAGGCAGTGGAGGTGTGGTAGATCCCCTCTGAATCCCAGCAGCACGACGGCGTGGTGGTGGTGGTGGTGGAGAAAAACTGCAGTGCTTCGCCAAGCCGGTGCAGAGTTGTGGTGGAGGAGAGAGGGGGCGGCCAGGGTTAGGGTTGAAGGGATGGTGCGCCCCCTGCCCCCTCACCTCTTTATATAGGGGGGAGGGTCGGTTGGGGTGCCCCCCCCCCCACGCCCCAAACCCATATAGGGCCGGCAGCCAAAGTGGGGGGAGTTTTCTTCCCCCCAAGTCTTTCCCCCTTTAGGCTTTTGGGGAAACCCTAAGGGTTCGCCGACTTGGGCCTTGAGGGGTTGTGCACCTGGCCCATTAGGGCTGGGCTGCACCCCCTCGGCTCATGTTGGCCCTCCTAGTGTCTTGGGCCCACTAGTGGACCCCCGGAACCTTCTAGAACCTTCTCGGTCTTCCACCGGAAAAATCCTGAACTTTTCCGAACCCTAGAAATCAACTTCCCTTATATGAATCTTATTCTCCGTACTATTATGGACCTCCTCGTGATGTCCTGGATCCCATCCAAGACTCCGAAAAACATTCAGTCTCCATCTCATATTCCGAAGCTACTATACAACATCGAACCTTAAGTGCGTCACCCTACGGTTCGTGAACTATGAGGACATGATCGAGACCCCTTGATAAGGGCTAAGCCCTAGGGGAGGCCCGATCTTCACGGATTTGGATGAGATTCATGGGGGAGGTGGAAGAACACGAAGAACATGGGTAGAAAGCGGGGTGGATCGAATATACAAACGCAACACACACACACAACCGGTTGTTCTTCGTTGGCCCGATACACCAACCCAATAGAATTGCAAGGCAAAGACCCACAAGGAGTAGAATCCCTCACAAAATATTGGCAAGCAATTGATAGAATTCTAAAGAGGAAAAGAGTGCAAATATATAGAATTGCAAGAAGCAAAAGATCCACAAACACTAGAATTCCTAGAATGGAAGAGACCAATTCCTTAGAAGAGTCTTGGTAACTTCATAGATTTGGATCTAGAAGGGTTTCCCATAGGGAGGAGAAAAGCTCATGTTTAATCTCATAACAAGTCTAACCCTAATTCGTGGCTGGGGGAGCCCTATATATAGGCTAGATCCAAAAAGGGGTAACTTGGTCATTTGTGAAATAAACACAGCCATCGGATCAAAATCGATGGTTCAGATGAAGTCAACTGGGGTGGGTCCGGCAGTGCCGGGGTGCGTCGGCCGGCAATGCCGGTCACTTGCTGCTGCTGCGTCTTTGGGCGGCAGTGCGGTGCTTGGAGGCTGGTAATGCCGGTGCTGGCCGACAGTGTCGGTGCTTGGAGGCCGGTAGTGCTGGGTGCGTGTGCCGGCAGTGCCGAGGTGCATCCGCCGGCAGTGCTGTGGTGCTTCCACAGGAAGTGCCGGCCTGGGGAGGGCGGCAGTGCTGGCCTTGAGCTGACGCCATCAGCTGAAGTGGCTCTTCCTTCTTCTCTTCTTCTTCCTTGACCCATGGAGCTTCTTCCTCTTCAGATCCTGGGTGAGACTTGTACCTGATGAAACATAGAGCATTTGCATGAGGTAGCATTCCATCCAATGAGGTATCCAATGTATACGTGGAAAGGAGCAAATTCACCTCTTGGAGTATAGCTTTGGCCCGAGCTCGTGTCATTGGGCCACGAGGAGGGCTTGTCGGTCTTGAGGCGGAGGTGTCCAAAACCCACCCCGTATCATCTCCCCCCCCCCTTGCGAAAGAGTCATCCTCGACTCTATGTTCTCCTCATCTCCATGATAGGGTGAAAGATCTGACACATTGAATGTGTTTCTCACCAAGTACTTTGATGTTGGTATGTCGATGACGTAAGCGTTGTTGTTGATGTGCTTGAGGACCTTGAAGGGACCATCGCCTCGGGGCTTGAACTTGGAGTTTCGTTCTTGAGGGAAGCGGTCTTTGCGAAGGTGTATCCACACTAGGTCTCCTTCATTGAAGATCCTTGCCTTCTTCTTCATGTTGAGTCTAGTGGCTTGATGAAGGACTTGTTTCTCGATTGCTGCCCTTGTATCTTCATGTAGCTTCTTCATGTATTGGGCTCGCTTGTCGATGTTCATGTTTACTTGCTCATGTAGTGGAAGAGGAAGTAGTCCGATTTCCGTCAGTGGTTCGAACCCATATACGACCATGAAGGGGCTTCTCATTGTTGTTGAGTGTTTGGTGCGGTTGTAGGCAAACTCCGCATGCGGGAGGCAATCTTCCCATGATTTCAAATTCTTCTTGACAACGGCTCGTAGTAGTGTGGAGAGGCTTCGGTTCACCACTTCGGTTTGCCCATCGGTTTGTGGGTGCGAGGATGATGAGAACAAAATCTTGATGTTGAACTTGTTCATTAGTGTCTTCCAAAGGTAGCTCATGAATTTGACATCTCGGTCCGAGACAATGCTTCTTGGTACACCGTGGAGTCTCACAATTTCCCTAAAAACACAGAGGCAATATGTGAAGCATCATCCGTTCAGGAGCAAGGTATAAAATGAGCCATTTTGGAGAATCTATCAACCACCACAAAAATTGAATCATGACCATATTTAGTTCTAGGAAATCCTAGTACAAAAGTCCATGCTTATATCGGACCAAGGAGCATAAGGAATAGGCAACGGTGTATAAAGGCCATAGGGGTTGGAAGTGGACTTAGCTTGTAAGCATGTTGTGCACCATCGGCGAAGGCGTTCCACGTCGCGGTACATTCTTGGCCAATAGTAGTGAGCTGAAAGTATTGCATACGTCTTCTCTCATCCAAAGTGTCCCATAAGACCACCACCATGCGATTCTTGTAAGAGCAAAAGGCGAAGCGAAGACATGGGAATACAAAGTTTGTTGCCCTTGAACAAGAATCCTTGGTGCAAATAGAAATCATCAATGCCCTTTTAACTAGAACACTTTGCAAAGATTGGGCCAAAGAAGGTATCAGAGGCATATAGTTCTTTGATTTCATCAAGGCCCAAAACATGGAAATCCAAACGAGTGAGTAAAAGGGTGAGCTTGCGGGAAAGAGCATCCGCAACTACATCGTCCTTGCCCTTTTTGTATTTGATTACATATGGAAAGGACTCAATGAACTCAACCCATTTTGCATGTATTTTGTTCAAATTGTGTTGAATTTTCAAATACTTCAAAGAATCATGTCGGAGTGAATAACAAACTCTTTTGGCCAATGATAATGTTGCCAAACTTCAAGAAATCGAACAAGCGCATAAAGTTCCTTGTCATATATAGGATAGTTGAGGCGTGCGCCATCCAACTTCTCACTATCATATGCCACGGGTTTTCCATATTGCATAAGGACTCCGCCAATATCGAGTCCACTCGCAGCACACTCAATCTCAAAAGTTTTTGCAAAGTTCGGAAGAACGAGAAGTGGTGCCTCGGTAAGTTTCTTTTTCAACTAATAAAAAGCTTTTTGTTGGGCCTTGCCCCACACAAAAGGAACATTCTTTTTAGTAAGCTCATTTAAAGGGCAAGCAATGGTGCTAAAATCTTTCACGAAACGTCTATAGAAGCCAGCAAATCCATGAAAACTTCAAACTTGACCAACGTTGGTAGGAGTGGGCCAATTGTGAATGGCCTCAACCTTCGAAGAGTCCACTTCAATGCCATTGGCGGAAACAACAAACCCAAGAAAAACCAATTTGTTTTGTGCAAAGGTGCAATTGGGAAGATTTGCAAATAGCTTCTCGCGGCGTAAGATGCATAAGACTTCTCTCACATGTTGCACATGGTCCTCGAGATTTTTGCTATAAATGAGAATATCATCAGAGTAGACAACCACTCTTTCCAATGAGAGGTCTCAAGATATGGTTCATAAGGCGCATAAAATTTTATGGAGCATTTGAAAGACCAAATGGCATGACAAACCATTCATAGAGACCAAGTTTGGTCTTGAAAGCCATCTTCCATTCATCACCAATTGCCATGCGGATTTGGTGGTAGCCACTATGCAAATCTATCTTAGAGAAGATCGTGGCATCACTCAACTCATCAAACATGTCATCTAAACGCGGAATGGGGTGGCGGTATCAAACGGTAATGGCATTGATGGGGCGACAATCCATACACATTCTTTGCGACTCATCCGGTTTAGGAACTAGAATGACCGGAACCGCACAAGGGCTTAAGCTTTCACGGACATACCCTTTTTTGAGGGGATCTTGAATTTGACGTTGAATCTCCTTTGTGTCTTCGGGGTTGGTGCGGTAGGCGGCGCGGTTTGGTAGAGGGGCACCGGGTATGAGGTCTATGTGGTGCTCGATTCCTCTAAGCGGTGGTAGCCCATGAGGGAGCTCGTCGGGGAAGACACCTTGAAATTCCTTCAAAAGAGACAACAAAGACGAAGGAAGTGTTGCTAAGTTGTTAGTCTCCGAGGGTGGCCCCTTACAAATGAGCACATAGTGCAATTTGGTGGATGGGTTGTGGTGCACTTATCTCATCTCACTCTTGGTAGCTATGAGGACACTCTTCATGTCGCTCACATATGGCTTGTGGCGCTCACTCTCTTTTTGGTGGATCACTCTCTCACCTCTCATCTCACTAGTGATAGTAGCTTCCTTAGCCCTCGCTAAAGCATTTGCATTGTCCGCAATTACTTGGCTAGGAGTCATTGGGCGTATGATGAAGGACTTGTCGTCGGCCTTCAAGCTATAAGCATTTGTGTAACCATCATGGTTTGCTCTTTTGTCATATTGCCAAGGGCAACCAAGTAGCATGTCGCACACCATCATAGGCACTACATCACACTCAACGGTGTCTTCATAGGCGCCGATCTTGAAGGATATTGTGATGGTGTGTTGGATCTTCACATTTCCGTTGTCGCTTAGCCATTGAACATGGGAAGGATGGGGTTGTTTCCGGAGAGGGAGGTTGAGCTTGGAGCATAGTTTGGTGCTTGCAAGGTTGTGACAACTACCTCCATCGATGATGACCTTGATTGACTTGCCATTGATTGCCGCTCTTGTTTGGAAGATATTGCATCTTCGGTCTTGATTGGGGAGTGCATGGGTTGTGAAGAATTTGGTCACCACAACTGATGGGCTTGCATCATGCACACATAGGATTTGCTCTTGGTCTTCCAATTCATCATCTTCAAGATTGGTTGCGGCTTGCACTAGGGCTTCATATTCACCTTCACTTAAGTACTCCACATCTCCATCATCCCGAGTTATCATAACTCTTGTGTTCTTGCATTCAAAGGATTTATGTCCTTGAGCACCACACTTGAAGCAAGTGATGTTACTAGATCCGGTGGAAGCTTTGGAGGACATAGTTGATTGCTCCGGCTTGAAGCTTGTTGTCTTGATGGCACTTCTTGTTTGCTTGGGAGGATCCTTGGAGGCAATATCACTTGTATTTTTGATGCTTGAAGAGGCATTTGATACGTCCAAAACGTATCTACTTTCCCGAACACTTTTGCTATTGTTTTGCCTCTAATTTGTGTATTTTGGATACAACTAACACGGACTAACGCTGTTTTCAGCAGAATTGCCCTGGTGTCTTGTTTTTGTGCAGAAATTCAACTTTCAGGAAAATCCCCGGAATTTATGTCGAAGGGCTTATTTTTCCAGAAGATTCACGGAGCCAGAAGGGCAGGCCTGGGGGAGGCCCAGGGCCCCCACACACACGGCCGGCGCGGCCTATAGGGGGGGCGTGCCGCCCTACTGTGTGGCCGCCTCGGCCAGCCTCTGATGCCCCCCTCTGGACTATTTAAGGGTTTCGATCTAAAAACGTGAGACGGGAAGTCGAAGTTGCCAGAAACCATCCAGTACGCCGCCACCGTCACGAAACTCCGTCTCGGGACCAGAAACTCCGTTCTGGCACTCCGTCGGGACGGGGAATTGGAGGAGATCATCGCCATCATCACCACTGACGCCTCTCCATCGACCAGCAATATTTCCCCCATCCATGTGTGAGTAATTCCCCCGCTGTAGGCTGAAGGGGATGGTAGGGATTGGATGAGATTGGTCATGTAATAGCATAAGATTGTTAGGGCATAGTGCCTAGTGTCCGTAATTGGTACTTTGATGATATTGTTGCAACTTGTTATGCTTAATGCTTGTCACTAGGGCCCGAGTGCCATGATCTCAGATCTGAACATGTTATTGTTTCATGATGATATTCATTGTTTTATGATCTTACCTGCAAGTTGTAAACACATGTCGCTGTCCGGAACCCGAGGCCCCAAAGTGACAGAAATTGGGACAACCGGAGGGGAAGGCAGTGATGTGAGGATCACTTGTGTTCACGGAGTGTTAATGCTTTGCTCCGATACTCTATTAAAAGGAGTACCTTAATTTCCAGTAGATTCCCTAGAGGCCCGGCTGCCACCGGCTGGTAGGACAAAAGATGTTGTGCAAGTTTCTCATTGCGAGCACGTACGACTATATACGGAACACATGCCTATGGATTGCTTAGTACTTGGACACCGTTTTATTATTATGTGCAAATGCCCTGCTTTGATTGTTACATGAGTTGCTCTCATCCATGCAACGCCCGTCATCCATCCATGTGCCTACAGTATTTTAATCCTGTTGTTTACTATAATCACTATTGCCGTCTTTGTTACACTGCTGCTGTTATTTTACTACTGCTACTGCTATAAAACTGTTACTACTGATAAACCCTTGCGAGCAAGTCTGTTTCCAGGTGCAGCTGAATTGAAAACTCCGCTGTTAAGGCTTTCAAGTATTCTTTGTCTCCCCTTGTGTCAAATCAATAAATTGGGTTTTACTTCCCGCGAAGACTGTTGCGATCCCCTATACTTGTGGGTCATCAAGACTATTTTCTGGCGCCGTTGTCGGGGAGCATAGCTTTATTTGGAAGTTCACTTGGATTGATATTGTTCGCTGCAAATTCTCCATCATAGGTAAATCTCGCGATCCTGAAGTCGCCATATTACCATCCACTACAAGAAAAGGTACAACTCTGAGTACCTCTGCTGCTCTTGATTCACCATCTGTGATAAGTCAACTTGTTTCACCACCACAAGCTTCACTTGCTGGTACTTCTGCTAAATCTGAAAATTCTTATAATTTTGACGATGCTTATGCTGTGCTTGATGATAGTGGTTCATTGGGATTTTTTCTAGATGCTACAATTGCTAGGTCTAGACAAATTGAAAATACTGAAACTCCTAATGAAAATGCTGCTACACCTATTAATTCACCTGAGTCTGTTGAATACTCTAGTGATGACCCTGATGAGGATTGGGTGGAGCTTGATGATGATTTTATTGATAAATGCAATGCTACTACTGATGCAAGAAAAATTAAAAAGTTGCTTGCACAACATACTGTTAGATATAAGTTGTCTCCTGATCCTAAATTTGCCACATCTCCTATAAACATTAAGGATAAAGATTATGATTTTTCTCTTGATTTATCTCATATAGCTATTGTTGAGAAAACACCCTTTTGTGGTACTAAAAAAGAAAGTGCTGTAGAACACATGAATGAACTTTCTACTTTGAGTAGCTTGTTTTCTGATGATGTCAAGATGCGTACTTATTTTGTTGCTAAAATTTTTCCTTTCTCATTAAAGGATGATGCTAAAACTTGGTATAATAGTTTGCCTCCTGGTTCTATTGATAGTCCAAGTGATTTGCTTGATGTTTTCTTTCGAAAAATACTTTCCTGCTAGTGCTCAACATATTGCTTTGCAGAAAATTTATAGCTTTGACCAGGAAGATGGAGAGAAATTACCTGAAGCATGGGCAAGATTTTGCTCTCTTATCAGAGCTCGACCTGGACATGATCTGGAAAAGCATGATTTACTTGACATATTTTATAGTGGACTAACCATTGAGTCTAGAGCATATTTGGATAGTTGTGCTGGTTGTGTTTTCAGGAAAAGAACTCCAGACGAAGCTGAAGAATTATTGGCTAAAATAGGCCGGAATCATGATGATTGGACTACACCTGAACCAGTCCCGACACCGATATTGAAGAAGAGGGGTTTAATTAAATTAAATGATGAAGATATGAGGGAAGCCAAGAAATCTCTCAAGGAGAAAGGTATTAAATCTGAAGATGTGAAGAACTTACCTCCCATAGAAGATTTATGTAAGATAATCCCCCTTCATCCATGATTGAGGTAAATTCTCTTCAACGCTTTACTAGGGAAGATATTCCGTATTCAAAACCTCCTGCTCAATGCTTAGATGAGTTTGATAATTATATTGTTAAGCAAGAAAATTTTAATATGAGAGTAGAGAATCATTTAATGGAAAATTCTCAAGCTATTAGTAATTTGCATGATATTGTGGAGAGAACCTCCAATGATGTTAAGATGCTTGTTAAACATTTTCATATGGTTCAAACTCAAATTGATCAACTCACTAAAGTGCAAAATGACTTGTTAAAAAATAGTTCTAAAGAGAAACATGCTTATGAAGTAACAACTAGAGGCGGTGTTTCCACTCAGGATCCTCTATATCCTGAGGGGAATCCCAAAAGAGTTGAACAAGATTCTCAACGAATTGAACCTAGTGCTCCTTCTAAGAAAAAGAAGAAGAAACATAAAAATGTTGTAGAATCCTCTGAACCTGTTAATGATCCTAATAGTATTTCTATTTCTGATGCTGAAACTGAAAGTGGTAATGAACATGATAATGATAATGATAAGAATAATGCTTCTGATAAAGAAGAGGTTGAAGATGAACCTAAAAAGCATGCTAAAAATAAAAAGTATACTAAAGAAGATTTTACTGCTAAGAAACATGGTAATGAAAGAGAACCTTGGGTTCAAAAGCAAATGCCTTTTCCTGCTAAGAAACTAAAATCAAAGGAAGAAGAACACTATAATAAATTCTGCGATTGGATGAAACCTTTATTCCTGCAAATCCCTTTGACTGATGCTATTAAATTGCCTCCTTATTCAAAGTATATGAAAGACATTGTCTCTAACAAAAGGAAAATTCCTAATGAGGAGATTTCCACTATGCTTGCTAATTACTCTTTCAATGGCAAAGTACCAAAGAAGTTGGGCGACCCAGGTATACCAACCATTCCTTGTTCTATCAAGAATAATTATGTTAGAACTGCTCTATGTGATTTGCGAGCAGGTGTTAGTGTTATGCCTTTTTCTCTTTATAAGAGACTTTATTTAGATAAGTTGATACCGACTGATATATCTTTGCAAATGGCTGATAAATCTACTGCTATTCCTGTTGGTATATGTGAGGATGTTCCTGTTCAAGTTACTAATAACTGCTTGATATTAACTGATACGTCTCCAACGTATCGATCATTTCTTATGTTCCATGCTACTTTATTGATGATACCTACATGTTTTATGCATACTTTATGTCATATTTATGCATTTTCCGGCACTAACCTATTAACGAGATGCCGAAGAGCCAGTTGTTGTTTTCTGCTGTTTTTGGTTTCAGAAATCCTAGTAAGGAAATATTCTCGGAATTGGACGAAATCAACGCCCAGGATCTTATTTTTCCACGAAGCTTCCAGAACACCGGGAAGGAAACGAAGTGGGGCGACGAGGCGCCGACACAACAGGGCGGCGCGGCCCACCCCTTGGCCGCGCGGCCCTGGCGTGTGGGTCCCTCGCGTCGCCCCTTGACCTACCTCTCCGACTATAAGAAGCCTTCGTCGATAATAGTTCCAGTACCGAGAGCCACGATACGGAAAACCTTCCAGAGACGTCGCCGCTGCCAATCCCATCTCGGGGGATTCAGGAGATCGCCTCCGGCACCCTGCCGGAGAGGGGAATCATCTCCCGGAGGACTCTTCACCGTCATGGTCGCCTCCGGAGTGATGAGTGAGTAGTTCACCCCTGGACTATGGGTCCATAGCAGTAGCTAGATGGTCGTCTTCTCCTAATTTTGCTTCATTGTTGGATCTTGTGAGCTGCCTAACATGATCAAGATCATCTATCTGTAATGCTATATGTTGTGTTTGTTGGGATCCGATGAATAGAGAATACTATGCTATGTTGATTATCAATCTATTATCTATGTGTTGTTTATGATCTTGCATGCTCTCCGTTATTAGTAGAAGCTCTGGCCAAGTTTTTACTCTTAACTCCAAGAGGGAGTATTTATGCTCGATAGTGGGTTCATGCCTCCATTAAATCTGGGACAGTGACAGAAAGTTCTAAGGTTGTGGATGTGCTGTTGCCACTAGGGATAAAACATCGATGCTATGTCTAAGGATATAGTTGTTGATTACATTACGCACCATACTTAATGCAATTGTCTGTTGTTTGCAACTTAATACTGGAAGGGGTTCGGATGATAACCTGAAGGTGGACTTTTTAGGCATAGATGCATGCTGGATAGCGGTCTATGTACTTTATCGTAATGCCCAATTAAATCTCACTATACTCATCATATCATGTATGTGCATGGTCATGCCCTCTTTATTTGTCAATTGCCCAACTGTAATTTGTTCACCCAACATGCTATTTATCTTATGGGAGAGACGCCTCTAGTGAACTGTGGACCCGGTCCATTCTTTTAATCGAATACAATCTACTGCAATACTTGTTCTATTGTTTTCTGCAAACAATCATCATCCACACTATACATCTAATCCTTTGTTACAGCAAGCCGGTGAGATTGACAACCTCACTGTCACGTTGGGGCAAAGTAATTTGGTTGTGTTGTGCAGGTTCCACGTTGGCGCCGGAATCCCTGGTGTTGCGCCGCACTACACTCCGCCGCCATCAACCTTCAACGTGCTTCTTGACTCCTACTGGTTCGATAAATCTTGGTTTCTAACTGAGGGAAACTTACTGTTGTACGCATCACACCTTCCACTTGGGGTTCCCAACGGTCGCGTGCTGTACCCGTGTCAAGCTAAATTTCTGGCGCCGTTGCCGGGGAGATCAAGACACGCTGCAAGGGGAGTCTCCACCTCCAATCTCTTTACTTTGTTTTTGTCTTGCTTAATTTTATTTAGTACTTTGTTTGCTGCATATATCAAAATACAAAAAAATTAGTTGCTAGTTTTACTTTACTTGTTGTCTTGTTTGCTATATCAAAAACACACAAAAATTAGTTACTTGCATTTACTTTATCTAGTTTGCTTTATTTACTATTGCTAAAATGAGTAATCCTGAAGTTGAAGTTCGTTCGTTTAAGCAACAAGGGGGAGAATGTTTAAAAGATGCTTGGTATAGAATTAGTGATGCCCATAATAGGTGCACTAAGAAACACTCCACCACTATCCTACTCAGGAATTTTTATGTTGGTATCTCTAGCTGGAATAGGTATGTTCTTGATTGTCTTGCGGGAGGTAACTTCCTAGGTACTCCTGCCTTAGAAGCTAGTTGCATTATTGAGAGTCTATTTGGAATACCACCTGTTAATGAAGTTAAAATTGAAACCTCTCTTGAAGACGTCATGAAAAAGTTGGAAACCATAGAGCAAAACCTTCCAAGTATTGAGACTAATTTGGGAGCATTACTTGATAGCACTGAAAAACTTGATAAATATCTAGGTGGAATTAATGAGAGAATTGCCATCTTAGAAGCTTGTTCTATTCATGATAATCAAACCCAAAGGATTAGTGAACTTGAATAGGCTATGGGAACATTGGGTTCAACCTTTTCATCTATAAAGTTTAGAGAGAAAGCTTATGTGGGTAAGGAGCAAAAGTTCATGTATGTCTCTAAGGTGCCTAAACCAAAAAAATATTATAGGTCTAAAATTGATAAAGCTCTTAAAACCACTATAGATAAGGGAGCATCTAAGATACCTAATGGGACAAATTGTGAAAATTATGATGTTGATGCTTCATCTCTTGATAATACTTGATACACACTTTCTGCGCCTAGCTGAAAGGCGTTAAAGAAAAGCGCTTATGGGAGACAACCCATGATTTTACTACTGCACTTTTATTTTATATTTGAGTCTTGGAAGTTGTTACTACTGTAGCAACCTCTCCTTATCTTAGTTTTTTTGCATTGTTGTGCCAAGTAAAGTCTTTGATAGTAAGGTTCGTACTAGATTTGGATTACTGCGCAGAAACAGATTTCTTTGCTGTCACGAATCTGGGCCTAATTCTCTGTAGGTAACTCAGAAAATTATGCCAATTTACGTGAGTGATCCTCAGATATGTACGCAACTTTCATTCAATTTGAGCATTTTCATTTCAGCAAGTCTGGTGCCTCAATAAAATTCGTCTTTACGGACTGTTCTGTTTTGACAGATTCTGCCTTTTATTTCGCATTGCCTGTTTTGCTATGCTTGATGGATTTTTCGATTCCATTGACTTTCAGTAGCTTTGTGCAATGTCCATAAGTGTTAAGAATGATTATGTCACCTCTGAACATGTGAATTTTGATTATGCACTAACCCTCTAATGAGTTGTTTTGAGTTTGGTGTGGAGGAAGTTTTCAAGGATCAAGAGAGGAGGATGATACAATAGGATCAAGGAGAGTGAAAGCTCTAAGCTTGGGGATGCCCCGGTGGTTCACCCCTGCATATTTCAAGAAGACTCAAGCGTCTAAGCTTGGGGATTCCCAAGGCATCCCCTTCTTCATCGACAACATTATCAGGTTCCTCTAGTGAAACTATATTTTTATTCCATCACATCTTATGTACTTTGCTTGGAGCGTCGGTTTGTTTTTGTTTTTTGTTTTGTTTGAATAAAATGGATCCTAGCATTCATTGTGTGGGAGAGAGACACGCTCCGCTGTTGCATATGGACAAATATGTCCTTAGGCTTTACTCATAGTGTTCATGGCGAAGGTTGAATCTTCTTCGTTAAATTGTTATATGGTTGGAAACGGGAAATGCTACATGTAGTAATTGGTAAAATGTCTTGGATAATTTGATACTTGGCAATTGTTGTGCTCATGTTTAAGCTCTTGCATCATATACTTTGCACCTATTAATGAAGAAATACATAGAGCTTGCTAAAATTTGGTTTGCATAATTGGTCTCTCTAAGGTCTAGATAATTTCTAGTAAGAGTTTGAACAACAAGGAAGACGGTGTAGAGTCTTATAATGTTTACAATATGTCTTTTATGTGAGTTTTGCTGCACCGCTTCATACTTGTGTTTGTTTCAAACAACCTTGCTAGCCTAAGCCTTGTATCGAGAGGGAATACTTCTCATGCATCCAAAATCCTTGAGCCAACCACTATGCCATTTGTGTCCACCATACCTACCTACTACATGGTATTTCTCCGCCATTCCAAAGTAAATTGCTTGAGTGCTACCTTTAAACAATTCAAAATTTATTACCTCTGATTTGTTTCAATGTTTTATAGCTCATGAGGAAGTATGTGGTGTTTATCTTTCAATCTTGTTGGGCAACTTTCACCAATGGACTAGTGGCTTCATCCGCTTATCCAATAATTTTGCAAAAAGAGCTGGCAGTGGGATTCCCAGTCCCAAATTAATTAACCAAAATAGACACTCCTCCATGGTATGTGATTGTTGGACGGCACCCGAAGGATTCGGTTAGCCATGGCTTGAGAAAGCAAAGGTGGGGAGGAGTGTCATCTAAATAAAACTAAAATAAAAAGGCACTCCTTCATGGTATGAGATTGTTGGCAGGCACCCGAGGATTCGGTTAGCCATGGTTTGTGAAAGCAAAGGTTGGAAGGAGTGCCACCCAAAAATAAAATAAAATGGGAGCCGCTCTTTGAAGGTTTGTCTAGCAAGGGGGTTAGAGTGCCCACTACCATTCGTTGACAACAACAAACACCTCTCAAAATTTTACTTTTATGCTCTCTATTTGTTTTCAAAACCAAAGCTCTACCACAAATATAGCAATCGATGCTTCCCTCTGCGAAGGGCCATTCTTTTACTTTTATGTTGAGTCAGTTCACCTATTTCTCTCCATCTCAAGAAGCAAACACTTGTGTGAACTGTGCATTGATTCCTACATACTTGCATATTGCACTTGTTATATTACTTTATGTTGACAATATCCATGAGATATACATGTTACAAGTTGAAAGCAACCGCTGAAACTTAATCTTCCTTTGTGTTGCTTCAATGCCTTTACTTTGAATTTATTGCTTTATGAGTTAACTCTTATGCAAGACTTATTGATGCTTGTCTTGAAAGTACTATTCATGAAAATTCTTTGTTATATGATTCATTTGTTTTCTCATTGCATTACCATTGTCTTGGATCGCTGCATTCATTACATGTGCTTTACAATAGTATGATCAAGACTATGATGGCATGTCACTCCAGAAATTATCTTTGTTATCGTTTACCTACTCGGGACGAGCAGGAACTAAGCTTGGGGATGCTGATACGTCTCCAACGTATCGATAATTTCTTATGTTCCATGCTACTTTATTGATGATACCTACATGTTTTATGCATACTTTATGTCATATTTATGCATTTTCCGGCACTAACCTATTAACGAGATGCCGAAGAGCCAGTTGTTGTTTTTTGTTGTTTTTGGTTTCAGAAATCCTAGTAAGGAAATATTCTCAGAATTGGACGAAATCAACGCCCAGGATCTTATTTTTCCACGAAGCTTCCAGAACACCGGGAAGGAAACGAAGTGGGGTGACGAGGCGCCGACACAACAGGGCGGCGCGGCCCACCCCTTGGCCGCGCGGCCCTGGCGTGTGGGGCCCTCGCGTCGCCCCTTGACCTACCTCTCCGACTATAAGAAGCCTTCGTCGATAATAGTTCCAGTACCGAGAGCCACGATACGGAAAACCTTCCAGAGACGCCGCCGCCGCCAATCCCATCTCGGGGGATTCAGGAGATCGCCTCCGGCACCCTGCCGGAGAGGGGAATCATCTCCCGGAGGACTCTTCACCGCCATGGTCGCCTCCGGAGTGATGAGTGAGTAGTTCACCCCTGGACTATGGGTCCATAGCAGTAGCTAGATGGTCGTCTTCTCCTAATTGTGCTTCATTGTTGGATCTTGTGAGCTGCCTAACATGATCAAGATCATCTATCTATAATGCTATATGTTGTGTTTGTTGGGATCCGATGAATAGAGAATACTATGCTATGTTGATTATCAATCTATTATCTATGTGTTGTTTATGATCTTGCATGCTCTCCGTTATTAGTAGAGGCTCTGGCCAAGTTTTTACTCTTAACTCCAAGAGGGAGTATTTACGCTCGATAGTGGGTTCATGCCTCCATTAAATGCAGGACGATGTGAGAAAGTTCTAAGGTTGTGGATGTGCTATTGCCACTAGGGATAAAACATCGATGCTATGTCTAAGGATGTAGTTGTTGATTACATTACGCACCATACTTAATGCAATTGTCTGTTGTTTGCAACTTAATACTGGAAGGGGTTCGGATGATAACCTGAAGGTGGACTTTTTAGGCATAGATGCATGCTGGATAGCGGTCTATGTACTTTGTCGTAATGCCCAATTAAATCTCACTATACTCATCATATCATGTATGTGCATGATCATGCCCTCTTTATTTGTCAATTGCCCAACTGTAATTTGTTCACCCAACATGCTATTTATCTTATGGGAGAGACGCCTCTAGTGAACTGTGGACCCCGGTCCATTCTTTTAATCGAATACAATCTACTGCAATACTTGTTCTACTGTTTTCTGCAAACAATCATCATCCACACTATACATCTAATCCTTTGTTACAGCAAGCCGGTGAGATTGACAACCTCACTGTCACGTTGGGGCAAAGTAATTTGGTTGTGTTGTGCAGGTTCCACGTTGGCGCCGGAATCCCTGGTGTTGCGCCGCACTACACTCCGCCGCCATCAACCTTCAACGTGCTTCTTGACTCCTACTGGTTCGATAAACCTTGGTTTCTAACTGAGGGAAACTTACTGCTGTACGCATCACACCTTCCACTTGGGGTTCCCAACGGTCGCGTGCTGTACGCGTGTCATTAACTGATTTTGTTGTGTTGGAAATGCCTGAAGATAATATGTCTATTATTCTTGGGAGACCTTTTCTTAACACCGCAGGGGCTGTTCTTGATTGCAATAAAGGAAAAGTTACTGTCAATGTTGATGACAAGGAGCATACCATTTATTTTCCCAAAAGGATTGATAAAGTATGTGGAGTTAATACCATTTCTAATGTGAGAACTATCAAAGTGGGAGCTATTGATTGTCCTATATATGAGCCTAAGGAAGGATATCAAAATATTATGATTGGATCCATATCAATACAATTCAAGGTAACATGATTGATTTGAGGTTTATTTCTTCTTATGCTATGTAAAATTTATTTGGTGGCAAGACTTGATCAACCTTGTTAACAAATACATTTTATATGCATAGAGGAGCTAAACAACATTTCTTTCTTCCTCCACTTGTTCTACTTGCTATAGCACTTTTGTTTTGCAAAGTTCTTTAGTCAATTAGAGATTTCAAAATCTTTTTCTGCCCAGTAATAATAAATTTAATACCCTGAAATGTGCATTTTTCAATGTTTTCAAAAATTCACAAAAATTATACCGTTGGTCTTATTTTTCGAAGAGGCACCTGGGAGCACCTGGGGATGACCAGTGGGGCACCCCAGGGTGGCACCCCACCAGCCGGCGCGGCCAGCAAGGGGGGCGCGCCACCCTGTTGTGTGGGGCCCTCCTTGCCCCACTACTTCATCTTTTTCTCCCATTCTATTCTCTCTCCCGAAAAAACTCGCACCAGCTTTCTCTCACTCGCGTTTCTGCTCAGGAGCTCAAGATTTCTCGATCTCTTTGCTCAGCCCAGATTTATGTCTGAAATTTGGCACATTTGCTCTCCGGTATGTGAGTCCTCCGATTATCCAATTATAATTTTGTTTGGTTGAGTATATTTCGAATATTTTGCTGCTGTAGATAACATGTTTAGTGAGTTTGCATGCTTGTTCTAAGTTGTAAAAACTAGTTTTGATGCATGATTAGTACTCTAGCAAGTTCCTATAGTAGTTTCCCTCAATTATATGTCACCAAATCAAATTTTATAATGATTGTTGAAAAATTTCAGAAAAGGAAGATGGATAATTATAACTTTGGAGAAGTGTTTGAAAGAGAGACGACAAGCACGGGAAGGCCCTCTAGGACCGCCACCCGATTCATCGCGCCGAGCTTCGAAGCCGAAGAGGACAATGGAGTCCCTAACGCTTCATCTTTTCCATGTTTTAACTTTTTGAGTAATGCAGGGTTGCTGGATGATTTCTTGGTCCTTGTCGGTAATGCGGGCTTAACCGCCTATATGGAAGATGGGAAGGAGCAATACCACATGCTAACTAAAATCTTTGTTGAGAGCTTTCAGTTCAACAACAAGCACTATCAACCAACAGTTGCATTCAGGATTTATGGTAATCCTATTACTATGAAGTTGAAGGATTTTTGTACTGCATTGGATATTGCCCCTGTAGGTACAGCGAAGAAGATCGAGAACAATCCCAAGGCTTTGCTGGAGCTCTATCGAGATATCACCAATGATGATTGCCGCACCATTCAACGTGGCAAGATAAGAAACATTCAACTCCCCGCCATTAGATATTTTGCTTATTACCTTGCTACTAGCATTCTTGGTAGGGAGAACACTAGCAATATTTCTAGTTATCATCTTGCTTTCTTAATTGCTACACTTACTGGAGAAATACCTTATCATCTTGGTGCTCTTGTTGCTCACCGTTTGTCTAACAAGGGGCCTATTTTTGGAGGAATTATTGCATCGCACATTTTAGCATATCTAGATCTTCCTCTTGACCCTACTGATGTGAAATTAACTCCTATAAGGCTTGCTATTGCTGCTATGAAGAGTCATCAATTTGTACAACTGACTCTAGTTTAGATAATATGGTCTATAGAATGTTCTTTACTGACGGGGATGAGAGGGAAATCCCTTTGCCGCAGCCAGATTTGTTCAGTATTCACAGGAAACCGTGGTCACGCTCTAAGGAGGAGGTGGATGAGCAACTGAAGATACATGGCTTCCACCAGCAGCATGACTCCGAGGACACCGAGACCTCCTACGACTACACCGTCATGAATCCTGGTGCTTCTTCTAGCACATACCCGGAGCAGGATCCATCTTCGTCGTACTACGAAGGTGCTACTTCATGGGCACCATGGGATTGATCTCCACTTAGGCCAAAAGCCTAAGCTTGGGGGGGAGGTATACCGGCATCACTCATTCTCTGCATATTTTAGTTGCTGGATACTTGTATATATTTGTTTAGCTTCTTAAAGTGGTTTTCTAATAAGAGGGAGATGATATTTGGGGAAGTGCTGCCTGAAAACAGATTCTGGACTGATACCAAAAAAATTCTAAAAAACAGCCAGAACGTTGTTTTGCAAAGCCAATTTTTTTGCATGTTCCCCAGGTTGTTATCTAACTTTCATTAGTTGAACACTTTTCGAGCTCGGCAGTGGAAGAATTTCTTAAAAATCGATTACTGTACTGCTATCAAGTTTGACGAATTCCTGCTGCTTTATGTTTATGTGACTCTTTTAGTTTTCATTTTCTTGTTTTTGCTTTGTTTCTTTCCTAAAACACAAAAAGACCAAAAATATCTCTGTTGTTTCTCTTCACCATTTGCTTATTTTGGTTTCTTGCTTTTATTTTGCTTTATTTGCTATCGTTGGTTTGCTATAAGAAAATCCAAAAAGATTTTGCTTTGTTTGCTTGTTTCCTTTTGTTCTTGTTTCCAATTCGAAAACACAAAAATATTTGCTGTTCTTCTTTGGTTTTGTAAAATTCATTATGGAGTTCAATGGTCTTCGGTGGCTGGAGCATGGTTTTCATTTCATATTATTCAAGCTACACAAGTGAAAGCCAATAATGACGATCTACGACAATTCGACTGTGGTGAGAGGCTGGTATGAACTCTATTTGTTTTCATTTTTGTACATATACTCATCCATGTGAGCATGCTTAGTTGGTTCATGTGAGGTATATGTCATTTAAGAAAGTCTAGTAGTTCATGATCTCTCATGTTTAGCTCCAGTTTATTAATATGAGTAGCATGTCATGGATGTTTGCTTGCATTGTTTTATTCATAAATAGGTATGACATTGCGGTATCCTCATCTGAATAATTCATTCGAATCGACTTGGCACATGCTCACGCATGCATATGACTGAACAAAAGTCAATTAAGGCTCAATGATTTACTTTGCCTCAGAGTTCTTGTATCACTTTTATGCCTCCATTAATTTATTTTGCCGCAAGCATGATTATGACAGTGATTGCTCTCTTGATTGTCGCTCCCCAGTCTATTGCTAGCCTTCACTTGTACTGAGCGGGAACACTGCTCGTGCTTCCAAACCCCTAAAAACCAAGTTGTTCCAAAGTGTCCACCATAAATACCTATGCATGGCATTTCAAACCATTCCAAGTAAATTCTCATGCGCTACCTTTAAACCTTGAAAATGCTTCTCAATTTGTGTTAATGTTTTATAGCTCATGAGGAAGTATGTGGTGTTTATCTTTCAACCTTGTCATTTACTTTTGACAGACTTTCATAATAAGAGCTGGCAACAGGGTGCCCAGCCCCAACTAATAACTTCATTAATAATTCTCTTCACATGTTTTGCCCTGATTCATCAGTAAGCAACTTAATTTTGCAAATAGACACTCCTCCATGGTATGACATAGATGGAAGGCACCCGAGGATTCGGTTAGCCATGGCTTGTGTAAGCAAAGGTTGGGGGGAGTGTCACTCATAATAAAACTAAAGTACGTGTGTAAACAAAAGAGAAGAGGGGTGATCTACCTTGCTGGTAGAAATAACGTCCTTCATGGGAGCCGCTCTTGAAAGTCTGGTTGACGAGGTAGTTGGTGTACCCATTACCATTCGTTGACAACAACAAACACCTCTCAAAATAATTTTACTCCTATTTTAAAAATGAAAAGCTCTAGCGCATGTTAATCCCTGCTTCCCTCTGAAGGGTCAATCTTTTACTTTTACATTGAGTCACCATCCTTTCTTTGAGCACTTTCTTGAGAGCACAACTGTCATTCTTAGTATAATATGCTTGTCCCAAAATGTGATTGACTGTGGTATAACTTTGATGCTTTTATCTTTGACAATCTCTATTTCTAGTCTTTCCATGAACTTCAGAGGTGCCCGAGCATTTATGTTTTGCTGTACAAATACGGGCAAGCGAGATACCACTTTATCATATCCTTTTATGAACATCGCAATCCTGCTGATAGACATGATTCATGATGCTTATTATTAATTTGTTGGTACCTTTCCATGATTGACATAACTATTAGATGATCTTATTTGCATGTATCTTATTATGAATTGCCTAAGTACTTGTCCATATCATGAGAATATTTACATCATATGAACAAATGTGTTCGTGAAAGTTCTTTTATCACACGCAGTTGTTAACTGAATTGCTTGAGGACAAGCAATAAGCTAAGCTTGGGGGGAGTTGATACGTCCAAAACGTATCTACTTTCCCGAACACTTTTGCTATTGTTTTGCCTCTAATTTGTGTATTTTGGATACAACTAACACGGACTAACGCTGTTTTTAGCAGAATTGCCCTGGTGTCTTGTTTTTGTGCAGAAATTCAACTTTCAGGAAAATCCCCGGAATTTATGTCGAAGGGCTTATTTTTCCAGAAGATTCACGGAGCCAGAAGGGCAGGCCTGGGGGAAGCCCAGGGCCCCCACACACCAGGCCGGCGCGGCCTGTAGGGGGGGCGCGCCGCCCTACTGTGTGGCCGCCTCGGCCAGCCTCTGACGCCCCCCTC